>NW_027521970.1:0-40299 GCF_052094955.1 Ictidomys tridecemlineatus
TCTCTGCAGCAGTCCTCTTTCACCCCAGTCTCCAACCTCTGCTCCCTGTGATATACTTCTGTACCCCAGTCTCCAAACTCTGCTCTCTATTACAATCCTTCTGCACCTCAGTCTCAAACCTGTGCTCTCTGCAATTGTCCTTCTGCAACCCTGTCTTAAACATCTGTTCTTGCAAAAGTCCTTCCACTCCCCAATCTCCAATCTCTGCTCTCTGTAAAAGTCTTTTGTACCCCAGTCTCCAAACTCTGCTCTCTGTAACGGTCCTTCTGCACCCCAGTCTCCAACCTCTGCTTTCTGTATCAGTCCTGCACCCCAGTCTCCAAACTTTGCTCTCTGTAACAGTCCTTCTGAATCTCAGTCTTTATCCTTGCTCTCTGCAACAGTCCTTTTGCAACCCAGTCTCCAAACACTGCTCTTTGTAACAATCCTTCTGCACCCCAGTCTCCAACGTCTGCTCTCTACATCAGTCCTTCTACATCCCAGTCTCCAACCTCTGCTCTCTGTAAGATCCTTCTGCACCCCAGTCTCCAACCTCTGCTATCTTCAAAGTTTTTTCGGCACCTCAGTCGCCAAACTCTGCTTTCTCTAATGGTCCTTTTGCAACCCAGTCTCAAAACTCTGCATTCTGTATCAGTCCTTCTGCACCTCAGTCTCCAACCTCTGCTCTCTTTAACAGTCTTCTGCACCTCAGTCTTCAAACTCTGCTCTCTGCAATTGTCCGTCTGCAGGTCAGTCTTCAAACTCAACTCTCTGTAACAGTTATACTGCATCTCAGTCTCCAAATTCTACTCTCTGTAAGATCTTTTTGCAAACCAGTCTCCAAACTCTTCTCTCTGTAACAGGCTTTCTGCACCCCAGTCTCCAACATCTACTCTCTGGAACAGTCCATATGCACACAAGTCTCCAACCTCTGCTCTCTGCCACAGTCATTATGCACCCCAGTCTCTAACATCTGCTCTCTACATAAGTCTTTCTGCACCTCAGTCTAAAAACTCTGCTCTCTGCCACTATCCTTCTGCACCCCAGTCTCCAAACTGTGTTCTCTGCAACAGTCTTTCTGCACCACAGTCTCCAAACTCTGCTCTCTGTAACAGTCTTTCTGTACCACAGTCTCCAACTTCTCTTCTCTGTAATGGTCCTTCTGCACCCCAGTCTTTAAACTCTGATTTCTATATCAGTCCTTCTGAACAACAGTCTCCAACCTCTCCTCTCTGTAACAGTCATTCTGCACATCAGTCTCCAACCTCTGATCACTTTAACAGTCCTTCTGCACCACAGTCTTCAAACTCTACTCTCTGCAATTGTCCTTCTAAAGGACAGTCTTCAAACTCAACTCTCTAACAGTTATTCTGCATCTCAGTCTGCAAACTCTACTCTCTGTAAGATCCTTTTGCAAACAATCTCAAAACTCTGCTCTCTGTAACAGTCCTTCTGCACCGCTTCTTCAAACTCTGCTTTCTGTAACAGGCTTTCTGCACCCAAGTCTCCAACATCTACTCTCTGGAACAGTTTATATGCACACAAGTCTCCAACCTCTGCTCTCTGCCACAGTCATTATGCACCCCAGTCTCTAACATCTGCTCTCTACATTAGTCTTTCTCCACCTCAGTCTAAAAACTCTGCTCTCTGCCACGATCCTTCTGCACCCCAGTCTCCAAACTGTGTTCTCTGCAACAGTCTTTCTGCACCGCAGTCTCCAAATTCTGCTCTCTGTAACAGTCCTTCTGTACCGCAGTCTCCAAATTCTTTTCTCTGTAATGGTCCTTCTGCACCCCAGTCTTTAAACTCTGCTTTCTGTATCAGTCCTTCTGAACAACAGTCTCCAACCTCTCCTCTTTGTAACAGTCCTTCTGCACCTCAGTCTCCAACGTCTGCTCTCTTTAACAGTCCTTTTGCACTACAGTCTTCAAACTCTACTCTCTGCAATTGTCTTTGTGCAGGTCAGTTTCAAACTCAACTCTCTGTAACAGTTATTCTGCATCTCAGTCTCCGAACTCTACTCACTGTAAGATCCTTTTGCAAACCAATCTCCAAACTCTACTCTCTGTAACAGTCTTTCTGCACTGCTTCTCCAAACTCTGCTCTCTGTAACAGGCTTTCTGCACCCCAGACTCCAACATCTACTTTCTGGATCAGTCCATATGCACACAAGTCTCCAACCTCTGCTCTCTGCCACAGTCCTTATGCACCCCAGTCTCTAACATCTGCTCTCTACATTAGTCTTTCTGCACCGCAGTCTCCAAACTCTGCTCTCTGTAACAGTCTTTCTGTACCAGTCTCCAACTTCTCTTCTCTGTAATGGTCCTTCTGCACCCCAGTCTTTAAACTCTGATTTCTATATCAGTCCTTCAGAACAACAGTCTCCGACCTCTCCTCTCTGTAACAGTCCTTCTGCACCTAAGTCTCCAACCTGTGCTCTATGCAACAGTCTTTCTGCAACCCAGTCTCCAACCTCTGCTGTCTGCAAGAATCATTCTGCACCCCAGTCTCCAACATATGTTTTCTGTATCAGTCCTGGGACACAGTCTTCAAAATCTGCTCTCTGTAACAGTCCTTCTGAACCTCAGTCTCTATCCTTGCTCTCTGCAACAGTCCTTCTGCAACCCAGTCTCCAACCACTGGTCTTTGTAACAATCTTTCTGCACCCCAGTCTCCAAAGTCTGCTCTCTACATCAGTCCTTCTGCATCCCAGTCTCCAACCTCTGCTCTCTGTAAGATCCTTCTGCACCCCAGGCTCCAACCTCTGCTATCTTCAAAGTTTTTTCGGCACCTCAGTCGCCAAACTCTGCTCTCTCTAATGGTCCTTCTGCAACCCAGTCTCAAAACTCTGCATTCTGTATCAGTCCTTCTGCACCTCAGTCTCCAACCTCTGCTCTCTTTAACAGTCTTCTGCACCTCAGTCTTCAAACTCTGCTCTCTGCAATTGTCCGTCTGCAGGTCAGTCTTCAAACTCAACTCTCTGTAACAGTTATACTGCATCTCAGTCTCCAAATTCTACTCTCTGTAAGATCCTTTTGCAAACCAATCTCCAAACTCTGCTTTCCGTAACAGTTCTTCTGCAACGCTTCTCCAAACTCTTCTCTCTGTAACAGGCTTTCTGCACCCCAGTCTCCAACATCTACTCTCTGGAACAGTCCATATGCACACAAGTCTCCAACCTCTGCTTTCTGCCACAGTCATTATGCACCCCAGTCTCTAACATCTGCTCTCTACATTAGTCTTTCTCCACCTCAGTCTAAAAACTCTGCTCTCTGCCACTATCCTTCTGCACCCCCGTCTCCAAACTGTTTTCTCTGCAACAGTCTTTCTGCACCGCAGTCTCCAAACTCTGCTCTCTGTAGCAGTTTTTCTGTACCACAGTCTCCAACCTCTCTTCTCTGTAATGGTCCTTCTGCACCCCAGTCTTTAAACTCTGCTTTCTGTATCAGTCCTTCTGAACAACAGTCTCTAACCTTTCCTCTTTGTAACAATCCTTCTGCACCTCAGTCTCCAACCTCTGCTCTCTTTAACAGTCCTTCTGCACCACAGTCTTCAAACTCTACTCTCTGCAATTGTCCTTCTGCAGGTCAGTCTTCAAACTCAACTCTCAGTAACAGTTATTCTGCATCTCAGTCTCCGAACTCTACTCACTGTAAGATCCTTTTGCAAACCAATCTCCAAACTCTACTCTCTGTAACAGTCCTTCTGCACCACTTCTCCAAACTCTTCTCTCTGTAACAGGCTTTCTGCACCCCAGTCTCCAACATCTACTCTCTGGATCAGTCCATATGCACACAAGTCTCCAACCTCTGCTCTCTGCCACAGTCCTTATGCACCCCAGTCTCTAACATCTGCTCTCTACATTAGTCTTTCTGCACCTCAGTCTAAAAGCTCTGCTCTCTGCCACGATCCTTCTGCACCCCAGTCTCCAAATTGTGTTCTCCGAAACAGTCTTTCTGCACCGCAGTCTCCAATCTCTGCTCTCTGTAACAGTCCTTCTGTACCGCAGTCTCCAACCTCTCTTTTCTGTAATGGTCCTTCTGCACCCCAGTCTTTAAACTCTGCTTTCTGTATCAGTCCTTCAGAACAACAGTCTCCGACCTCTCCTCTCTGTAACAGTCCTTCTGCACCTAAGTCTCCAACCTGTGCTCTATGCAACAGTCTTTCTGCAACCCAGTATCCAACCTCTGCTGTCTGCAAGAATCATTCTGCACCCCAGTCTCCAACATATGTTTTCTGTATCAGTCCTGTGCCACAGTCTTCAAAATCTGCTCTCTGTAACAGTACTTCTGTACCTCAGTCTCCAACCTCTGCTCTCTGCAACAATTCTTCTACACCCCAGTCTCCATCGTCTGCTCTCTGTCACAGTCCTCCTGCATCTCAAACTCCAACCTCTGCTCACTGTAAGATTCTTCTGCACCCCAGTCTCCAAACTCTGCTCTCTTCAACGGTCCTTCTGGACCTCAGTCTCCAGCCTCTGTTCTCTGCATCAGTCCTTCTGCACCATAGTCTCCAACATCTACTCTCTGCAAAAGTTCTTTTCCACCCCAGTCTCAAACCTCTGCTCTCTGTAACAGTCCTTCTGTACTGCATCTCCAAACACTGCTCTCTGTAAGGGTATTTCTGGACCCCAATCTCCTACCTCTCCTAACTGCAACAGTCCTTCTACACCCAGACTAAATCCTCTGCTCTCTGCAACAGTCCTTCTGCACCTCAGTCACCAAAATCTGCTCTCTGTATCAATCCTTCTGCACCTCACTCTCCAAGCTCTGCTCTCTCCAACGATCCTTCTGCACCTCAGTCTTCAACCTCTGCTCTCTGTAAGATCCTTCTGCAACCCAATCTCCAAACTCTGCTGTCTGTAACAGTCATCGTGCACCCCAACCTCAAAACTCTGCTCTCTGTAACAGCTTTCTTCACCCCAGTCTCCAAAGGCTGCTCTCAGTATCTGTCCTTCTGAACCCCAGTCTCCAGCCTCTGTTCTCTGCAACGATCCATCTGCACCCTGTCTCCAACCTATGCTCGCTGCAACAGTCCATGTGCACCCAGTCTTCAACATCTGCTCTCTGCAAAAGATCTTCTGTACCTCAGTCTGAAAACTCTGCTCTCTGCAACAATCCTTCTGCACCCCAGTCTCCAAACTCTGCTCTCTGTAACAGTCCTTCTGTACATCAGTCTCCACACGCTGCTTTCTGTAAGTCACTTTTAAACCCAGTCTGCAAACTCTGCTCACTGAAAACACTCCTTCTGCACCCCAGTCTTCAATCTCTACTCTCTGTAACAGGCCTTCTGCACCCCAGTCTTCAACCACTGCTCTCTGTAAGAGGCATTCTTCACCCCGGTCTTCACAGCTACTCTCTGCAATGATTCTGTGCACCCCAGTCTCCAACCTCTGCTCTCTGCAACAGTCCTTCTGCACCCCAATCTCCAACCTCTGCTCTGTGTAAGATCCTTCTGCACACCAGTCTCCAACCTCTGCTTGCTGTAATATTCCTCTGGAACCCAGTCTCGAAACTCTACTCTCTGTAACAATAATTCTGCACCTCAGTCTCCAACCTCTGCTCTCTACAAAGGTGCTTCTGCACCTCAGTCTTCAACCTCTACTCTCTGCAAGAGGTCCTTCTGCACCCCAGTCTTCAACATCTGCTCTCTAAACAGTCCTTCTGCACTTCAGTTTCCAAAATCTGCTTTCTGCAACAGTCCTTCTGAACTCCAGTGTCCAAACTCTTCTCTCTGCAACGATCCTTCTGCACCGCAGTCTCCAACCTCTGCTCTCTGAAAGATCCTTCTGACCCCAGTTTTAAACTCTGCTCTCTGTAATATTACTTCTCCAAGCCAGTCTCCAACCTCTACTTTCTGCAACGGTCCTGCTGCACCCCAGTCTCCAACCTCTGTACTCTGCAACACTCCTTATTCTCCCAGTCTCCAAACTCTGCTCTCTGTAACAGTCCTTCTGTACTGTAGTCTCCAAACTCTGCTCTCTGTAAAGGTCCTTTTGCACGCCAGTCTCCAACCTCTTCTTTCTTTGTCCTTCCATGTGAACCTCAGTCTCCAACCTCTGCTCTCTGCAAAAGTCCTTCTGCAACCCATTCTCCAACTTCTGCTCTCTGCAACAGTCCTTCTGTACAACAGTATATCTCATCTGCTCTCTGAAAAAGTCCTTTTGTACCCTAGTTTCTAACCTCTGCTCCCTGCAACAGTCCTTCTGTGCTGCAGTCTCCAACTTCTGCTCTCTGCAACGAACCTTGTGCACCACAGTCTCCAACATTTGCTCTCTGCAAAAGTTCTTCTGCACCTCAGTCTGAAAATTTTGCTTTCTGCAACAATCCTTCTTCACCCCAGACTTCAACATTTGCTCTCTGTAACAGTCCTTCTGCACCTCAGTCTCCAACCTCTGCTCTCTATAACAGTCAATCTACACCTCAGTCTGAAACCTCTTTCTCTGTACACGAACCATCTGAAACCCAGTCTCCAACCACTGCTCTCTGTAACATTTCTCCTGCACCTAAGTCTTCAAACACTGCTCTCTGTAAGATACTTCTGCCACACAGTCTCCTAACGTTGCTTTCAATAACCAGTCCTTCTGCACCCCAGTCTTTAACCTCTGCTATATTTAATAGGCCTTCTGCACCCAAGTCTCCAAACCTTTCTCTAGGTAACAGGCCTTCTGAACCCCAGTCTCCAAATCTTCTCTCTGCATCAATCATTTTACACCTCAGTCTCCAACATCTACTCTCCTGTAAGATCCTCTGCAACCAGACTCCCAACTATGCCCTCTCTAACAGGCCTTCTGCACCCCAGTATTCAAAGTCTGTTCTCTATTAACAAGACTTCTGCACCCCAGTCTCCAACTACTGCTCTCTGCAACAGTCCTTCTGCGCCCCAGTCTCCAACATGTAGTCTCTGCAACAGTGCTTCTGCACCTCAGTCTTAAAACACTGTTCTCTGCTATGATCCTTTTGCATCTCAGTCTTCAACCTCTACTCTCTGTAACAGTCCTTCTGCACCTGGGCCCCCAACATGTGCTTTCTGTTATATCTATCTTCAACCCAGTCTCCAAACTCTGTGATCTGTAAGAGTCCTTCTGGAGCCCTTCTCCACACTCTGCTCTCCGTAACAGGCCTTCTGCACCCCAGTCTCTAAACTCTGCTCTCTGTAACAGTCTTTTAGCACCTCAGTCTCTAACTTCTCTTATCTGCAATGATCCTTTTGCACCCCAGTCTCCAACGTCTCCTCTTCTCAACAGTCCTTCTGCACCTCAGTCTCCAAATTCTGCTCTTGGCAACAGTCCTCCTTCACCCATGTCTCAGCCTCTGCTCTGTGCAACTGTCCTTCTAAACCCCAGACTTCAACCTGTGTTGTGTGTAACAGTCCTTCTGCACCCAAATCTCCAAACTCTGCTCTCTGTAACGAACCTTCTGCACCCCAGTCTCCAACCTTTGCTATCTGTAACAGTCCTTCTGCACCGTATTATGAAACCTCTGCTCTCTGTTACAGTCTTTCTATACCGCAGTCTCCAACCTCTGCTCTCTGTAACGGTCCGTCTGTACCCCAATTTCCAACCTCTGTTTCTGTAACATTCCTTCTGCACCTCAGTCACCAAACTCTGCTCTCTGTAACAGTCCTGCTGAAACTCAGTCTCCAACCTCTTCTCTCTGTTTACATTCCTTCTGCACCTCAGTCTGAAACCTCTGCTCTCTGCAGGATCCTTCTCTAATAACTGCTCGCTGTAACATTCGTCCTGTACCACAGTCACCAACCATTGCTCTCTGTAAGATCCTTCTTTAACCCAGCATAAAAACTCTGCTCTCTATAAAGTCCTTCTGCAACCCAGTCTCCAACCTCTGCTCTCTGTAGCACGCCTTATGCACCCCTGTCTCCAAACTCTGCTCTATGAAACAGTCCTTCTGAACGTCAGTCTGCAACCTCTGCTCTCAGTATCGGTCCTTCTGCACCCCAGTCTCACACCTCTTCTTTCTGTATCATAATTCTTCACCCCAGTTTCCAAAAATTGCTCTCTATAACAATCCTTCTGCATCTCAGTCTCCAACCTCTGCTCTCTTAAATAGTCCTTCGGCACCCCAGTCTCCAACCTCTTCTTTCTGCAACATTCCTTCTGCACCCCAGTCTCCAACCTGTGCTCTCTGTAACAGTCCTTCTGCACCACAGTCTCCCACCTCTTCTCTCTGTAACGATCCTCCAGCAGCCCAGTCTCCACCTCTACTCTCTTCAATGATTCTTCTGTAACTCAGTCTCCAACTTCTGCTCTCTTCATCGATTCTTCTGCACCCCAGACTCCACCTCTGCTCTCTGTAAAAGTTTTTCTCAAATCAGTCTCCAAACTCTGCTCTCTGCAACCGTCCTTCTGCACCCCTGTCTCTAACCTTTGCTCTCTGCAACGATCCTTATGCACCCCAGTCTCCAACATCTGCTCTCTGTAACATTCCTTCTGCAACCCTGTCTCCAAAGTCTCCTCTCCTTAACACTCCTTCTGTACCCCCAGTCTCCAAACTCTGCTCTCTGTAACATTCTTCTCCAACCCAGTCTACAACCTCTGCTTTCCTCAACGGTCCTGATGCAACCCAGTCTACAACATCTGTTCTCTGCAACAGTCCTTCTACTTTCCAGTATCAAACCTCTGCTCTCTGTAACAGTCCTTCTGTACCGTAGTCTACAACCTCTGCTTTCTCTTACGGTCCTTCTGCACCCCAGTTGCAAACATCTGCTTTCTGTATAAGTCCTTCTGAACCACGGATTCCAACCTCTGCTTTCTGTAACAGTCTTTCTGCACCTTTGACTCCAACCTCTGAACTCTGCAACCTTACTTCTGCACCCCATTCTCTAACCTCTGCTCTCTGTAACAGTACTTTCGTACTACAGTTTCCAAACCTCTGCTCTCTGTAACGGTTCTTCTGCACCCCAGTCTCAACCTCTGCTTTCTGTATCAGTAATTCTGCACCCCAGTTTCCAAACTTTGTTCTCTGTAACATTCTTTCTGCACCTCAGTCTCCAACCTCTGCACTCTGGGACAGTTTTTCTGCACCCCAGTCTCTGAACTCTGCTCTCAGCAACAGTTCTTCTGCACCCCAGTCTCAAAACTCTGCTTTCTGTATCAGTCCTTCTGAACCCCAGTCTCCAAACTCTGCTCTCTGTAACAGTTATTCTGCACCTCAGTCTCGAATTTCTGCTCTCTTCAACAGTCCTCTGGACCCAACTCTTTCCACAACTGCACCTTGCAACAGTCCTTCTTCACCTCATTCTCCCAACTCTGCAATTTGCAACAGTCTTCTGTACCCCAGTCTCCAACTTCTTCTCTGTGTAACAATCCTTCTGCATCTCTGTCTCCACCTCTACTCTCTGCAATGGTCCTTGTGCACCTCAGTCTCCAACCTCCCACTCTCTGTAACAGTCCTTCTGCACCTCAGTCTTCAACCTCTGCTCTCTGTAAGATCCTTCTGCAACTCAGTCTCCAAACTCTGCCCTCTGTAACACTCGTTCTGCATCCTTTCTCCAAACTCTGCACTCTATAACAGGCTTCTGCACCGCAGTCTCCAACCTCTGTTCTCTGTAACAGTCCTTCTGCACCCCAGTATCAAACCTCTGCTCTATGAAAAGATCCTTCTGCACCCGAGTCTCCAAGCTCTGTAATCTCCAACAGTCTTCTGCACCTGAGTATGAAAACTCGTTTCTCTGCAATGATCCTTCTGCACCCCAGTCTCAAAACTCTGCTCTCTTTAACAGTCTTGTTCCACCTCAGTCTCCAACCTCTGCTCTAAGTAAGATCCTTCTGCACCCTGTCTCCAAACTCTGCTCTCTGTAACAGTTCTTCTGCACCCCAGTCTACAACCTCTGCTCTCTGCCACAGTCATTCTAAATCCTAGTTTCCAACCTCTTCTCTCTGCAACAGTCCTTCTGCACCCCAGTATCCAACTTCTGTTCTCTGTAACAATCTTTCTGCACCTCAGTTTCCAAACTCTCAGTTTTCAAACCTTTGCAATGGTCCTATTGCACCCCAGTCTCTAGCCTCTGCTCTCTGCAACAATCCTTCTGCACCCAGGTCTCCAACATCTGCTCTCTGCAACAGTCCTTGTGTACATCAATCTGAAAACTCTGATCTCTGCAAGGATCCTTGTGCACCACAGTCTCTAAACTCTGCTTTCTGTAACAGTCCTTCTGCAACTCAGTCTCCAACCTCTGCTCTCTGTAACAGTCCTTCTGAACCCCAGTCTCCAACCTCTGCTCTCTGTAAAATTATTCTACACCCCAGTATCCAAACTCTGCTTTCTGTAATATTTCTTCTCCACCCCAGTCTCAAACCTCTGCTCTCTGCAAGGGTCCTTCTGCACGACAGTCTCCAACCTCTGGTCTCGGCAACAGTCCTTCTGCACCTCAGTATCCAAACTCTACTCTGGGTATCATTTCCTCTTCACCTCAGTATCCAACCTCTGCTTTATGTGAGATCTTTCTGCAACAAAGTCTCGAAACTCTGCTCTCTATAACAGTCCTTATGCACCCCAGTCTCAAACCTGTGCTCTGTGCAACAGTTCGTCTGCACTACAGTCTCCTACCTCTGCACTCTGAAATATCCTTCTGCACCCCAGTCTCCAAACTCTGATCTCCGTAACAGTCCTTCTTCACCCCACTCTCAAAACTCATCTTTCTGTAACAATCTTTCTGCACCTCAGTCTCCAACATCTGCTCTCTTCAACGGTCATTCTGCACCTCATTCTCCAACCTCTGTTGTCTGCAAGAGTCTTTCAGCATGTCAGTCTCCAACCTCTGCTCACTGCAAAAATCCTTCTGCACCCCAGTCTCCAACCATTGCTCTCGGTAACATTTCTTTTGCACCTCAGTCTCCAACCACTGCTTTATGTTAGATACTTCTCTCAAACAGTCTCCAATCTCTGCTCTCTGTAACAGTCCTTCTGCATCCCAGTCTCCAACCTCTGCTCTGTGCAACAGTTCCTCTGTACCCCAATCTCCAATCTCTGCTCTCTGTTAGTTCTTCTGCACCCCAATCTCAAAACTCTGATCTGTGTAACAGTCTTTTTTCACCCCAGTCTCAAACCTCTGCTCCCTGCAACAATTGTTCTGCACCCCAGTCTCCATCTTCTGCTCTCTGAAACAGTTTTTCTGCACCCCAGTCTTTAACATCTACTCTCTGAAACAGTCCTACTGTATCTCATTCTCCCACCTCTGCACTTTGCAACAGTTTTTCTGTACCCTGGTCTCCAAACTCTGCTCTCTGTAACAGTCCTTCTGTACTGCAGCCTCCAACCTCTGCTCTCTGTGAGGTTCACACTCGGCCCAAGTCTCCAACCTCTGCTTTCTGTACCAGGCCTTCCGCACCCAAGTCTAAAATTTCTGCTCTCTATAACAGTCCTTCTGCACACCAGTCTACAACCTCTGCTCCCTGCAACAATCCTTCTCCACCCAAGTTTCCAAGTTCTGCTCTCTTAAACACTCTTTCTGCACCCCAGTCTAGAACATCTGCTCTCTGCATCAGTCCTTCTGCATGTCAGTCTGAAAACTCTGCTCTCTGAAACAATCATTCTGCACCCCAGTCTCCAACCTCTGCTCTCTGTAGCAGTCCTTCTACACGTCAGTCTCCAAACTCTGCTCTCTATAATATCCTTCTGCACACCAGTCTCCAAACTGAGATATCTGTAACCGGCCTTTTGCACCCCAGTATCCAACCTCTGCTCCCTGCAAGAATCCTTCTGCACCACTGTCTCCAAGTTCTGCTCTCTGAAAGAGTCCTTCTGCACCCCACTCTCGAACATCTGCTCTCCGCAACAGTCCTTCTGCACCTAAGTCTGAAAACTCTGCTGCCTGCAACAATCATTCTGCAACCCAGTCTTCAACCTCTGCTCTCTGTAACAGTCCTTCTGCACCTCAGTCTCCAAACTCTGCTCTCTATAATATCGTTCTGACAACCAGTCTCCAAACTGTGATATCTGTAACAGGCCTTCTGCACCCCAGTCTCCAACCTCTGCTCCCTGCAAGAATCCTTCTGCACCACTGTCTCCAAGTTCTGCTCTCTGAAAGAGTCCTTCTGCACCCCACTCTCGAACATCTGCACTCTTCAACAGTCCTTCTGCACCTAAGTCTGAAAACTCTGCTCTCTGCAACAATCATTCTTAAACCAAGTCTTCAAACTCTGCTCTCTGTAACACTCCTTCTGCACCTCAGTCTTCAAACTCTGCTCTCTATAATATCCTCTGCAGACCAGTCTACAAACTGTGATATCTGTAACAGTCCTTCTGAACCTCAGTCTCAATCCTCTGCTCTCTGTAACAGGCCTTCAGCATGCCAGTCTCCAAACTCTGCTCTCTGTAACACACCTTCTTTACCCCAGTCTCTAAACTCTTCTCTCTGAAACGATCATTCTGCACCTCAGTCTCCAACCTCTGCTCTCTGCAACAGTCCTTCTGCACCTCAGTCTCCAAACTCTGCTCTCTGTAAGATCCTTCTGCACCCCAGTCTTCAAACTCTGCTCTCTGTAACAGTCCTTCTGCACCCCAGTATCTAAACTCTTCTCTCTGTAACAAAACTTCTGCACCCCAGTCTCCAACCTCTGCTCTCTGTAACAGTCCTTCTATACCTCAGTCTCCAGACTCTGCTCTCTGTAACGGTCCTTCCGCATCCCAGTCTCCTAACTCTGCTTTGTGTATCAGTCGTTCTGCAACCCAGTCTCCAAACTCTGCTCTCTATAACAGTCCTTGTGCACCCCAGTCACAAATCTATGCTCTCTTCAACATTTCTTCTGCACTCCAGTATCCAACCAATGCTCTCTGTAACTGTCCTTCTGCACCACAGTCTCCAACCTCTTCTCTCTTTAAGATCCCTCTGAACCTCAGTCTCCAACCTCTGCTCTCTGCAACGATACTTCTGCACCACAGTCTTCAATCTCTGCTCTCTGTAACAGTCCTTCTGCACCTCAATCTCTAACCTCTGCTCTCTGTAAAAATCTTTCTGCAACTCAATCTCCAACCTCTGCTCTCTGTAACAGTCCTTCTGCAACTCAGTATCCAACCTCTGACCTCTGTAATGATCCTTCTATACCTCATTCTCCAACCAATTCTCTCTGTAGCAGGCCTTCTGCACTGCAGTCTCTAACCTCTGCTTTCTGTAACAGTTCTTCTGCAACCCAGTCTTCAAGCTCTACTCTCTGTTACAGTCCTGCTGCACCCGAATCAAAACTCTGCACTCTGTAACAATCTTTCTGAACGCCAGTCTAAAAACTCTGCTCTCTTTAACAGTTCTTCTGAACCAGAATCTCCATACTCTGCTTTCTGTAACACTCCTTATGCAACCCAGTCTCCATCCTCTTCTGTCTTTAAGAATCCTTCTGCAACCCAGTCTCCAACCTCTGCTCTCTGTAAAAGTCCTTCTGCACCTCAGTCTCCAACCTCTGCTCTCTGTAATTATTCTTCTGCACCTCAGTCTCCAACCTCTGCTCTCTGTAACAGTCCTTCTGCATCTCAGTCTCCAACATCTGCTCTCTGCAATGATCCTTTTCTCCCCAGGCTCCACCCTCTGCTCTCTGCAATGGTCCTTCTGCACCCCAGTCTCCGAACTCTGCTCTTTATAAGAGTCCTTCTGTACCGCAGTCTCCAAACTTTTCTCTCTGTAACGGTCCTTCTGCACCCCAATTGCCAAACTCTTCTTTCTATAATAGTGCTTCTGCACCTCAGACTCCAACTTATGCTCTCTGTAACAGTCCATCTGCACCTCAGTCTGAAACCTCTGCTCTCTGCCACGATCCTTCTGTACCCCCAGTCTATGAACTGCGCTATCTGTAACAGTCTTTTTGCACCCCAGTCTCCAACCTCTGCTCTCTGTAAAACGCCTTCTGCACTCCAGTTTCCAAACTCTGCTCTCTATTTCAGGCCTTCTGCACTCCAGTCTCCAACGTCTTCTCTCTGCAACGATCTTTCTGCACCTCAGTTTCCAACCTCTACTCTCTGCAACAGTTATTCTGCACCCCAGTCTCCAACCTCTGCTCTCTGTAAGATTCTTCTGCACCTCAGTCTCCAACCTTTGCTCTCTGTATAAGTCCATATGCACCCCAGTCTCCAAACTCTGCTCTCTGTAACAATCTTAGGCACCTAAATTTCCAACTTCAGCTCTCTGCATCGGTCCTTCTGCACCCCAGTCTCCAAACATTGTTCTCTGCAACAGTCCTTCTGCACCACAGTCTCCAAAGTCTGCTTTCTGTATCAGTTCTTCTGTACCCCAGTCTCCAACCTCTGCTCTCTGTAACAGTCCTTCTGCACCTCAATCTACAACCTCTGCTCTCTGTAACAGTCCTTCTTCAACCTAGTCTCCAACCTCTACTCTCTGCAACATTTCTTCTGGACCCAAGTCTCCAACCTGTTCTCTCTGTAACTGTCCTTCTGCACCCCAGTCTCCAACATCTGCTCTCTGTAAGGATCGTTCTCCACCATATTCTCCAAACTCTGCTCTCTTCAACGATCATTCCGCACCTCAATCTCCAACCTCTGTTCTCTGCAACGATCCTTATGCACCCCAGTCTTCAACCACTAGTCTCTGTAGCAGTCCTTATGCAGCTCAGTCTCCAACCTATGCTCTCTGTAAGATACTTCTGCACACCAGTATACAACATCTGCTCTCTGCAATGATCCTTTAGAACCCCAGTCTCCAACCTCTGCTCCCTTTAACAGTCCTTCTGTAAAGCAGTTTACAAACTCTGCTCTCTGTAACGGTCCTTCTACACCCCAGTCTCCAACCTATATTTTCTGTATTAGTCTTTCTGCACCCCAGTCTCCAACCTCTGATCTCTGTATCAGTCCTTCTGCACCACAGTCTCCAAACTTTGCTCTCTGCCAAAGTCCTTATGCACCCAAGTCTGCTGTCTGCAACATTACCTCTGCACCCCAGTCTCCAACCTGTGCTCTCTGTAACAGTCCTTCTGCACCCCAGTCTCCAACATCTGCTCTCTGCAACGATTTTTCTTCTATCCAGTCTCCAAACTCTGCTCTCTGTAAAAGTCCTTTTGTATCGCGGTCTCCAACCTCTTCTCTTTGTAACGGTCCTTCTGCCCCCCAATTGCCAACCTCTGTTTTCTGTAACAGTCCTTCTGCATCCCAGTCTCCAAACTCTTCTCTCTGCAACGATCTTTCTAAACCTCAGTCTCCAACCTCTGCTCTCTGTAAAAGTCCTTCTGCACTTCAGTCTCCATACTTTGCTCTCTGTAATTGTCCTTCTGCACCCCAGTCTCCAATCTCTGCTCTCTGTAACAATCCTTCTGCATCTCTGTCTCCAACGTCTGCTTTCTGTAACAGTAGTAATGCACCCCATTCTTTAATATCTGCTCTCTGTAATGATCCTTTTGCAACCCAATCTCCAACCATTTTTCTCTATAACGCTTTTTCTGCACCCCAATTTCCTCTGCTCTCTGTCCTTCTAAGCCTCAGTCTGAAACTTCTGCTCTCTGCAACAATCCTTCTAAACAACAGTCTCCAAACTGTGCTACCTGTAACAATCCTTCTCCACCCCAGTCTCCAACATCTGCTCTCTCTAACAGGTTTTCTGAAACCCTGTCTCCAAACTCTGGTCTCTGTAACTGGCTTTCTCCACCCAATTCTTTAAACTCTGCTCTCTGGAAAAGTCTTTCTACACCCCAGTCTCTAACCTCTGCTCTCTGCAACGATCCTTCTGCATCCCAGTCTCTAATGTCTGCTATCTGTAAGATCTTTCTGCACCCCGTTTTCCAAACTTTGCTCTCTGTAACAGTCATTCTGCACCTCAATCTCCAACCTCATCTTACTGCAACGGCCCTTGTGCACCTCAGTATCCAACCTCTGTTCTCTGAAGCTGTCCTTCTGCACCCCAGGCTAAAAACTCTGCTCTCTATAACAGTCCTTCTGCACCCCAGTTTCCAAACTCTAGTTTCCGTATCAGTTACATTGAACCCCAGTCTAAAACCTCTGCTCTCTGTTACAGTCCTTCTGAACCTCAGTCTCCAACCTCTGTTCTCTGCAACAGTCCATCTGCACCCCAGTCTCTAACCTCTGCTCTCTGCAAACGTCTTATTATACTCCAGTATTTAACATCTGCTCTCAGCAACGATCTTTCTGCATCCCTGTCTCCAACGTCTGCTCTCTGCAATAGTCCTTCTACACCTCAGTCTCCAACATCTGCTCTCTGCTAAAGTCCTTCTGCACCCCAGTGTCCAATCTCTGCTCTCTGCAACATTTCTTCTACACCCCAGTCTCCAACCTGGTCTCTCTGAAACTATCCTACTGAACCCCGGTCTACAAACACTGCTCTCTGTAGAGATCCTTCTGCACTTCAGTCTCCAACTTCTGCTCTCTGCAACAATCCTTCTGCATCCTAGTCACCAACCTCTGCTCTTTGCATCAGTCCTTCTGCACCGTAGTCTCCAAGCTCTGCTCTCTGTAACAGTTCTTCTGCACATCAGTGTCCAACCTCTGCTCTCTGTAAGGATCCTTCTGCACCTCATGTCCAAACTCTTCTCTCTGTAACAGGCCTTCTGCACCACAGTCTACAACCTCTGCTTTCTGTTACAGTTCTTCTGAACCCCAATCTCCAAACTCTGCTTTATGTAACACTCTTTCTGCACCCCAGTGTCCATCCTCTGCTCTCTGTAAGAATCCTTTGACACTCCTGTCTCCAAACTCTCCTCTCTGTAAAAGTCCTTCTGCACCTCATCATCCAACCTCTGCAATCTGTAACGGTCCTACTGCACCCCAGTCTCCATCCTCTTCTCTCTGAATCAGTCCTTCTGCACACAAGTCTCCAAACTCTGCTCTCTGCAACATTTCTTCTACACCCCAGTCTCCAACCTGTGCTCTCTGTGACAGTCCTTCTGCACCCTAGTCTCCCACATCTGCTCTCTGTAATAATCCTATTGCACCTCTGTCTCCAACGTGTGCTCTCCGTAACTCTCCTTCGCACCCCAGTCTCCAAACTTTGCTCACTGTAACAGTCCTTCTGTACCGCAGTCTCCAACCACTTCTCTCTATAACGGTACTTCTTCACCCCAATTTCCAACCTCTGTTTTCTGAAACAGTCTTTCTGATCCTCAAACTTTAACCTCTGCTCTCTGTAACAGTCCTACTAAGCCACAGTCTGAAACCCCTGCTCTCTGCAACAATCTTTCTAAACCCCAGTTTTCAAACTGTGCTATCTGTAACAATCTTTCTGCACCCAAGTCTCCAACCTCTTCTCTCTGCAACGATTCTTCTGCAACTCAGTCTCCAACCTCTGCTCTCTGCAACAGTTCTTCTGCACCCCAGTCTCAAACTTCTGCTCTGTGCAAAAGTCCATCTACACACCAGTGTTTAACATCTGCTCTCTGCAACGATCCTTCTGCATCCCAGTCTCCAACATCTGCTCTCTGCAACAGTCCTTCTACACCCCAGTCTCCAACCTCTGCTCTCTGTTACAGTCCTTCTGCACCCCAGTCTCCAACCTCTGCTCTCTTCAACATTTCTTCTGCACCCCAGTCTCCAACCTGTGCTCTCTGTAACTATCCTACTTCACCCCGGTCTCCAAACTCTGCTCTTTGTAGCAATCCTCCTGCACCTCAGTTTCCAACCTCTGCTCTCAGCAACGATCCTTCTGCACCCCAGTCTCCAACGTCTGTTCTCTGCAACAGTCATTCTGACCCCAGTCTCCAGCCTCTGCTCTCTGTAACATCCTTCTCCACCCCAGTTTCCAAACTCTGCTCTAGGTGACATTCCTTCTGCACCCTAGTATCCACCCTCTGCTCTTTGTAACAGTACTTCTGTACAGCAGTCTCCAATCTCTGCTCACTGAAACATTTCTTCTGCACCCCAGTCTCCAAACTGTGCTCTCTGTAACTGTCTTTCTGACCCCAGTCTCCAATCTCTGCTCTCTGTGACGATCCTTCTGCACCTCAGTCTCCAACGTCAGCTTTCTGCAACGATCCTTCTGAACCACAGTTTCCAAACTCTGCACTCTGTAACAGTCCTTCTAAACCTAGTCTCCAACCGCTTCTCTCTGTAGCAATCCTTCTGCACCTCAGTCTCAAAACTCTGCTCTCTGTAACAGTCCTTCTGCCCCTCAGTCTCTAAACTCTGCTCTCTGTAATAGGTTTACTGCACTCCAGTCTCCAACCTCTGCTCTCTGTAACAGTTCTTCTGCACCCCAATCTCGAACCTCGGCTCTCTATAACAGTCTTCTAAACCGAAGTCTCCAACCTCTTTTCTCTGCAACGATCATTCTGAACATCAGTCTTCAACCTCTGCTCTCTGCAACAGTCCTTCTGCACCCCAGTCTCCAGACTCTGGTCTTTGTGAGATTCTTTTGCATCACTTTCTCAAAACTCTCCTCTCTGTAACAGTTCTTCTGCACCCCAGTATCCAAAGTTTGCTCTCTGTAAAAGTCCTTCTGCACCTCAGTCTCCAACCTTTGTTCTCTGTAATGGTCCTTCTGTAACGCAGTCTCCAACCTCTGCTCTCTGTATCAATCCTTCTTCACCTCAGTCTCCATTGTCTGCACTCTGTAACAGTCCTTCTGCACCCTAGTCTCCAACATCTGCTCTCTACAAAGGTCCTTCTGCACCAAAGTCTCCAAACTCTTCTCTCTCTAACAGTCCTTCTGTACTGCAGTGTACAAACTCTTCTCTCTCCAAACGGTCCTGATGCACCCCAATTGCCAACCTCTGCTTTCTGTAACAGTGCTTCTGCACCTCAGATTCCAACCTCTGCTCTCTGTATGAGTCCTTCTAAGCTTCAGTCTGAAACATTTGCTGTCTGCAACAATCTTTCTGCACCCCAGTCTCCAACCTCTACTCTCTGTAACAGGTCTTTTTCACCCCAGTCTCCAAACTCTGGTCTCTGTAACAGGCCTTTTGCACCCTAGTCTCCAACCTCTTCTCTCTGAAACGATCCTACTGCACCTCAGTATCCAACATCTGCTCTCTGCAACAGTCCTTCTAAACCGCAGTCTCCAACCTCTGCTCTCTGCAATGATACTTCTGCATCCCAGTCTTCAACAACTGCTCTCTGCAACAGTCTTTCTGCACCCCAGTCTACAACCTCTGCTCTCTGCATCAGTACTTCTGAACCCCAGTCTCCAACCTCTGCTCTCTGCAGCATTTCTTCTGCACCAAAGTCTCCAACCTGTCCTCTCTGTAACTGTCCTGCTGCACCCCAGTCTCCGAACTCTGCTCTCTGTAGCGATCTTTCTGCACCTCATTTTCCAACATCTGCTCTCTGCAACAATCCTTCTGCACCCCAGTCTCCATCCTCTACTCTCTGCAACAGTCCTTTTGCACCACAGTCTTCAACTTATCCTCTTTGTAAAAGTCCTTCTGCACTTCAGTCTCCCAGTTCTGCAATCTGTAACAGTCCTTCTGCACCCCAGTCTCAAACCTCTGCACTCAGAAATGATCTTTCTGAATCTCAGTCTCCAACCACTGCTCTCTTTAATAGTCTTTATGCACCCCAGTCTCCAACATCTTCTCTCTGCAACGATCCTTCTTCGTTCCAGGCTCCAACCTCTGCTCTCTGCAACGGTCCTTCTGTATCGCAGTTTCCAAAATTTTCTCTCTGTAGCAGTCCTTCTGCACCTCAGTCTCGAAACTCTGCTCTATGAAACAGTCCTTCTGCACCCCTGTCTCCAACCTCTGCTCTCAGTAACAGTTCTTGTGCACCCCAATCTCCAAACTCTGCTCTCTGTAACACTCCTTTTACACCCCAGTCTCTACCCTCTACTCTCTGTAAAAGTCTTTCTGCACCTCAGTTTCCAACCTCTGCTCTCTGTAAGATCTTTCTGCAACCCATTCTCCAAACGCTGCTCTCTGTAAGAGTCTTCTGCACCCCAGTCTCAAAACTCTGCTCTCTGTAACAGGCCTTCTGAACCCAGGTCTCAAACTTCTGTTCTTTATAACAATCCTTCTGCACCCCAGTCTCAAAATTTTGCTCTATACAACGATCTTTCTGCACCCCAGTGTCCAACCTATGCTCTCTGTAACAGTCCTGCTGCACCTCGGTCTACAACCTCTGCTCTTTTTAAGATCCATTTGCAACCTTGTCTAAAAACTCTGCTCTCTATAGGAGTTCTTCTGCACCCCAGTCTCCAAACTCTGCTCTCTGTAACAGGCGTTTTGAACCCAAATCTTCCACTTCTACTCTCAGTAACAGTCCTTTTGCACATCAGTCTCCAACTTCTGCTCTCTGCAACAGTCCTTTTGCACCTCAGTCTCCAAACTCAGCTCTCTACATCGATCCTTCTGGACCTCAGTCTCGAAACTCTACTCTCTGTAACACTCCTTCTGCACCACAGTCTGAAACTTCTGCTGTCTGCAAAGATCCTTCTGCACACCAGTCTCCAACATCTGCTCTCTGCAACAGTGCTTGTAAACCACAGACTCCAAACTCTGCTTCCTTCAGCAGTCCTTCTGCACCCAAGGCTCCAACTTCTGTTCTCTGTAACACTCCTTCTCCACCCCAATCTCAAACTTCTGCTGTCTGCAAAGATCCTTCTGCACACCTGTCTCCAACATCTGCTCTCTGCAGCAGTACTTCTGCACCCCTGTCTCCAACCTCTGCTCTCTGCAACAGTCCTATTGCAACTAAGTCTGAAAACTCTGTTATCTGCAACGATCCTTCTGCACCCAGTCTTCAAACTCTGCGCTCTGTAATACTCCCGTTGCAACTCAGTCTCAAAACTCTGCTCTCTGTAAGATCCTTCTGCAACCCTGACTACAAACTCTGCTCTCTGTAACAGTCGTTCTGTACCCCAGTCTCTAATCTCTGCTCTCTGCAAAAGTGCTTGTAAACCCCAGTCTCCAAACTCTGCTCTCTGCAACAGCCCTTCTGCACCCCATGCTCCATCTTCTGTTCTCTGTAACAATCCTTCTTCACCTCAGTTACCAAACTCTGATCTCTGCAAAGGTCCTTCTGAACCACAGTCTCCAATCTCTCCTCTCTGTAACAATCTTTCTGTACCCCAGTCTCCAGACTCTACTCTCTACTACAATATTTTTGCACACCAGTGTCCAACCTCTGCTCTCTGTAAAAGTATTTCTGCAACCCAGTCTCCAACATCTTCTCCCTGCAACAGTCCTTCTGCACCTCAGTCTGACAACTCTGCTCTCTGCAACAATTCTTGTGCACCCCAGTCTCCAAACTCTGCTTTCTGTAATAGTCTTTCTGCACATCAGTCTCCAACCTCTGCTCTCTGTAAGATTCTTCTGCAACCCAGTTTCCAAATTCTGCTCTCTGTAATATTCTTTCTGCACCCCAGTCTTCAACCTCTGCTCTCTGTAACAGTCTTTCTGCCCCGCAGTCTCCAAACTATGCTCTCTGTAACAGTTTTTCTGTCCCGCAGACTCCAACCTCTGCTACCTGTAAGGGTTTTTTTGCACGCCAGTCTACAACTTCTGCTCTCTGTAATAATCCTTCTGCACCCCAGTTTTTAACCTCTGCTCTCTGCAATGATCCTTTTGTACCCCAGACTCCAACATGTGCTCTCTGCAAAAGTCCTTCTGCACCCCAGTCTTCAACATCTGCAGTCTGCAACAGTTTACCTGAAGCTCAGTGTGAAAACTCTGCTCTCTGAAACGATCCTTGTGCACCCCAGTCTCCCAAACCTGCTTTCTGTAACAGTCCTTCTGCACCTCAGTCTCCAAAATCTGCTCTCTGTAACAGTGCTTCTTCACCCCACTCTCCAATCTCTACGCTCTGTAAGATCCTTTCGCACCCCAGTTTCCAAATCTGCTCTCTGTAACACTTCTGCTCCCCAGAATCCAACCTCTGCTCTCTGTAACAGTCCTTCTGCTCCTTAGTCTCCAACCTCTGCTCTCTGTAACAATCCTTCTGCTCCTTAGTCTCCAACTTCTGCTCTCTGTAACAGTCCTTCTGTACCGCAGTCCTCAACCTCTGCTGTCTGCAATGATCCTTCTGCACCCCAGTCTCCAACCTCTCCTTTCTGTATTATTCCTTCTGCACCACAGTTTCCAAACTCTTCTCTCTGTAACATTCCTTCTGCACCTCTGTCTTCAACCTCTACTCTCTGCAACAGTTCTTCTGCACCCCAGTCTCAAACTTATGCTCTCTGCAACATTTCTACTGCAACCCAGACTCCAAGGTCTGCACTGTGTAACAGTCCTTCTCCACACCAGTCTCCAACCTCTACTCTCTGTAACAGTCCTCCTGTAGTGCATTCTCCAAAATCTTCTCTCTGTAACGCTCCTTCTGCTCCCCAGTGTTCATTCTCTGCTTTCTGTATAAGTCCTTCTGCACCCTAGTCTCCAACCTCATCTCTCTTTAAAAGTCCTTTTGCACCTCAGTTTCCAAACTCTCCTCTCTGCAACAGTCCTTCTGCACCCAAGTCTCAAACCTCTGCTTTCTGCAACAGTCCTTCTACACTCCAGTCTCCAAATTCTGCTATCTGCAACAGTCTTTCTGCACCCCAGTCTCCAAATTCTGCTATCTGCAACAGTCCTTCTGCAACCCAATCTCCAACCTCTGCTCTCTGTAACAATCTTTCTGCACCTCAGTCTCCAAACACTGCTCTCTACAACGGTCCTTCTGAACCTCAGTTTCTAAACTCTACTCTCTGTATCAGTCCTTCTGCACCTCAGTCTCCAACATATTCTCTCTGTAAGATCTTTCTGCAACCCAGTCTATAAACTCTGCCCTCTGGAACAGTCCTTCTGCACACCTTTTCCACCCTCTGTTCTCTGCAACAGTCCTTCTGCACCCCAGTCTCCAGTATCTGCTCTCTGCAACAGTCTTTCTGCACCTAAGTCTGAAAACACTGTTCTCTGCAACGATCATTCTGCACCCCAGTCTCCAACCTCTTTTTTCTATAACAGTCCTGCTGTACCACAGTCTCCAAAATTTTTACTCTGTAAGATCTTTCTGCAACCCTGTCTCCAAACTCTGCTGTTTGTAACAGTCCTTCTGCACCCCAGTCTCCAAACTCTGCTCTGTGTAACAGGCCTTTTGCACTCCATTCTCCAAACTCTGCTGTCTGCAACAGTCCTTATGCACCAGAGTCTTCAAACTCTACTTTCTGTATCAGTCCATCTGCACCCCAATCTTCAACCTCTGCTCTCTTTAAAAGTCCTTCTGCACCTCAGTCTACAAACTCTGCTCTCTGCAACTGTCCTTCTGCAACCCAGTCTCCAATATCTGCTCTCCGCAAAAGTCCTTCTGCACCAATACTTCAAACTCTTCCACTGTAACAGTCCTACTGAAAGGCAGTCTCCAACCTTTATTCTTTGCAACAGTGCTTCTGCACACAAATCTCAAACATGTGCTCTCTGCAACAATTCTTCTACACCCCATGTCAAGCCTCTGCTCTCTGCAGCAGTCCCTCTGCAACCCAGTATCCAATCTCCGCTCTCTATAACGATCCTACTGGACCTCATTCGCAAAACTCTACTCTTTGTAAAAGTACTTCTGCACCCCTTCTCCAAACTCTGCTCTCCGTAACAGGCCTTCTACACCCCAGTCTCCGACCTCTTTTCTGTATAAAAATCCTTCTTCACCCCAGTCTCCAACCTCTTCTCTCTACAACGATCCTTCTGCACCCCAGTCTCCAACTTCTGCTCTCTGCAACAGTCCTTCTGCATCCCAGTCTCCAACATGTGCTCTCTGCAATAGTCCTTCTGCACCTCAGTCTGAAAACTCTGTTCTCTGCAACGATCCTTCTGCACCCTAGTCTCCAAACTCTGCTCTCTGTAACATTCCTGCTGCAACTTGGTCTACAACCTCTGTTCTCTGTAAGATACTTGAGCAACCTTGTCTAAAAACTCTGCTCTCTGTAACAGTTTTTCTGCACCCCAGTCTCCAACCTTGGCTCTCAGTAACAGTCCTTTTGCACCTCAGTCTCCAAACTCTGTTCTCAGAAACGATGCTTCTGCACCTCAGTCTCCAAACTCTACTCTTTGTAACAGTCCTTCTGCACCCCAGTCTCAAACCTCTTCTGTCTGCAACGATCCACCTGCACCCCAGTCTCCAAAAAATGCTCTCTCTAACAGTCCTTCTGCACCTCAAACTCTGCTCTCTGTAACAGTCCTTCTGCACTTCAGTGTTCAACCTCTGCTCTCTGCAAAAGTCCTTCTACACCCCATTCTCTAACCTCTGTTCTCTGCAACAGTCATTCTAAATCACAGTCTCCAACATCTGCTCTCTGCAACAATCCTTCTGCACCCTAGTCTTCAACGTATGCTCTCTGTAATGGTCCTTCTGTACTGCAGTCTCGAAACTCTGCTTTCTCTAGCGGTATTCTGCACCCCAGTCTCCAACCTCTGCTCTCTGTATCAGTACTTCTGCACCCCAGTCTCCAAACTCTGCTCTCTGTAACATTCCTTCTGCACCTCAGTCTCCAACCTCTGCTCTTTCCGACAGTTCTTCTGCACCCCAGTCCCCCACCTCTGCTATCTGCAACAGTCCTTCTGCACCCCATTCTCCAACCTCTGCTCTCTGTAACTATCCTTGTGCACCTCAGTCTCCAACCTCTACTCTCTGTACAGTCGTTCTGCACCTCAGTCTCCAACCTCTGCTCTGTGTAAGATCTTTTTGTAACCCAGTCTCCAAACTCTTCCCTCTGTAACAGTCCTTCTGCACCCTTTCTCCAAACTCTTCTTTCTGTAACAGGCCTTCTGCACCCCAGTCTGCAACCTCTGCTCTCAACGACGATCTTTCTTAACCCCAGTCTCCAACATCTACACTCTGCAAAAGTCCTTCTGCACCTGTGTCTCCAAAACTGCTCTCTGCAACTGTCCTTCTGCAGCTCAGTCTGAAAACTCTGTGCTCTGCAATGATCCTTTTGCACCCCATCTCAAAACTCTGCTTTCTGTAACAGTCCTGCTGCACCTCAGTCTCCAAACTATGCTCTCTTTAAGATCCTTCTGCAACTCCGTCTCCAAACCCTGCTCTCCGTAACAGTCCTTCTGCACCCCAGTCTCCAACCTCTACTCTCTGTAACAGGCCTTTTGAACCCCAATCTACGACTTCTACTCTCTGTAACATTCCTTTGCACCCCAGTCTCAACATCTGCTCTCTGCAACAGTCCTTCTTCAACTCAGTCTGAAAACTCTGCTCTCTGCAACGATCTCTCTACACCTCAGTCTTTAAACTCTGCTCTCTGTAACAGATTTTCTGCACTCCAGTCTCAAACCTCTGCTCTCTGCAACAGTCCATTTTCACCCCAGTCTTCAACCTCTGCTCTCTGTAAGATCCATCTGAACCCTAGTTTCCAACCTCTGCTCTTTCTAACAATACTTCTGAAGACCAGTCTCAAAAATCTGCTCTTTGTAACAGTCCTTCTGTACCTCAGTCTCCAACCTCTGCTCTCTGCAACAGTCAATCTGGACTCCAATCTCCAACATCTACTCTCTGCAAAAATCCTTCTACACCCTAGTTTCTAACCTCTGCTCTCTGCAACAGTCCTTCTGCACCCCAGTCTCTAAACTCTGCTCTCTGCAACGATCTTTCTAAAACCCAGTCTCAAACAGCTGCTCTCTGCAGCAGTCCTTCTGCACCCCAGTTTCCAATTTCTGCGCTCTGTAACAGTTTTTCTATACCGCAGTCTCCAAACTCTGATCTCTGTAACGTTTTTTCTGCACCCCAATTTCCAACCTCTAGTTTCTGTAACAGTGTTTCTGCACCTCCGTCTCCAAACTCTGGTCTCTGTAGTAGGCCTTCTGCAACCCAGTCTTCAAAATCTGCTCTCTCCAAGGATCCTTCTGCACCCCAGTCTCCAACCTCTGCTCTCTGCAATGATCCTACTGCACCACAGTCTTTAACCTATGATCTCTGCAACAGTCCTTCTGCACCACAGTCTCCAACATCTGCTCTCTCTAACAGTCCTTCTGCACCCCAATCTCCAAACTCTGCTTAGTGTAAGAGTCTTTCTGCAAAACAGATTCCAACCTCTGCTCTCTGCAAGAGTCCTTCCGCACCCCAGTCTCCAAACTCTCCTCTCTGAAACAATCCTTCTGGACCCCAGTCTCAAACCTCTGCTTACTGTAACAATACTTCTGCACCACAGTCTCCAATCTCTGCTCTCTGTAATATCCTTCTGCACTCCAGTTTCCAAACTCTGCTCTCTGTAACATTCCTTCTCCACCCCAGTCTTTAACCTCTGCCTTCTGCAAGTGTCCTGTGGAACCCCAGTCTCCAACCTCTGTCCTTTGCAACAGTCCTTGTTGTCCCCCGTCTCCAACCTCTACTCTCTGTAACGGTCTTTCAGCACCCCAGTCTCCAAACTCTGCTTTCTGTTTCAGTCCTTTTAAACCTCAGTCTAAAACCTCTGCTCTCTGTATCTATCCTTCTGCACTTCACTCTCCAACCTGTGCTCTCTGTAATGTTTCTTCTGCACCCCAGTCTCAAACCTCTGCTCTCTGTAACAGTTTTTCTATACCGCAGTCTCCAAAGTCTGGTCTCTGAAACGGTCCTTCTGCACCCCAATTTCTAACCTCTGCTTTCTGTAACAGTCCTTCTGCACCTCAGTCTCCAAACTCTGATCTCTGTAACAGTGCTTCTACACCTTAGTCTCCAAACTCTGCTCTCTGTAACAGTCCTACTGAACCTCAGTCTGACACCTCTGCTCTCTTCATGATTCTTATGCACCCCAGTCCCCAAACACTGCTCTCTGTAACAGTCCACCTGCACCTCAGTCTCCAACCTCTGCTCTCTGTAAGATCCTTCAGTAACCCAGTCTCCAAACTCTGCTCTCTATAACTGTCCTTCTGCACCCCAGTCTCCAAACTTTCCTCTCTGTAACAAGCCTTCTGCACGCCAGTCTGTAAACTCTTCTCTCTGTACCAGGCCTTCTGCACCCCAGTCTCTAAACTCTGCTCTCTGCAACGATCCTTCTGCAACCCAGTCTCCAACCTCTGTTCTCTGCAATGATCCTACTGCACCTCAGTCTAAAACCTCTAATCTCTGCAACTGTCCTTCTGCACCTAAGTCTCCAAATTCTGTTCTCTGTAAGATTCTTCTGCACCCCTGTATCCAACCTCTGCTCTCTGTAACAGTCGTTCTGCAGCCCAGTCTCCATTTCTGCTCTCTACAACATTCCTTCTGCACCCGAGTTACCAAAATCTGCTCTCTGAAAAAGTCCTTCTTTGCCCCAGTCTCCAACATCTGCTTTCTAAAACAGTTCTTCTGCACCTCAGTCTCAAAACCCTGCTCTCCGCAACGACCCTTATGCACCCCAGTCTCCAACCTCTGCTCTCTGTAACAGTCTTTCAGCAGCTCAGTCTCCCAACTCTGCTCTCTGTAAGATTCTTCTGCAACCCAGTCTTTAAACTCTGCACTCTGTAACAGTCCTTCTGCACAACAGTCTCCAACTTCTGCTCTCTGTAACAGACATTCTGCACCCCAGTCTTTAATCTCTTCTCTCTGCAATGATTCTTCTCGAGCCCAGTCTCCAACATCTGATCTCTGCAACACTTCTTTTGAACCCCAGTCTCAAAACTCTGCTCTCTGTAAGATCCATCTGAACCCCAGTCTCCAAACTCTACTCTCTGTAACAGTACTTCTGCACCCCAGTCTTTAAACTCTGCTCTCTCTAACAGTCCTTCTGCACCCCAGTCTCCAACCTCATCTCTCTGTAAGAGGCCTTTTGAACCCCAATCTACAACCTCTACTCTCTGTAAAATTTCTTCTGCACCTCAGTATACAACCTCTGCTCTCTGCAACAGTCTACTGCACCTCAGTATCCAAGCTCTGCTCTCTGAAACGATCTTTCTGCACCTCAGTCTCCAAACTCTGCTCTCTGTAACAGTCGTTCTGCCCTCCAGTCTCCATCCTCTGCTCTCTGCAACAATCCATTTGCACCCCAGTCTTCAACCTCTGCTCTCAGTAAGATGCATTTGAACCCTAGTATCAAACCTCTGCTCTCTGTAACATTCCTTCTGCACGCCAGTCCCAAAAATCTGCTCTTTGTAACAGTCTTTCTGCACCTCAGTCTCAAACCTCTGCTCTCTGGAACAGTCCATCTGCACTCCAGTCTAAAACATCTACCTCTGCAACAGTCCTACTACACCCTAGTTTCCAACCTCTGCTCTCTGCAACAGTCCTTTGGCACCACAGTCTCTAATCCCTGCTCTCTGCAAAGATCCTTCTAGACCCCAGTCTCAAACCTCTGCTCTCTGCAGCAGTCCTTCTGCACCCCAGTTTCCAATCTCTGCACTCTGTAACAGTTTTTCTATACTGCAGTCTCCAAACTCTGATCTCTGTAACGTTTTTTCTGCACCCCAATTTCCAAACTCTAGTTTCTGTAACAGTGTTTCTGCACCTCAGTCTCCAAACTCTACTCTCTGTAGCAGGCCTTCTGCACCCCCGTCCTCAAAATCTGCTCTCTCCAGGGATCCTTCTGCACCCCAGTCTCCAACCTCTGCTCTCTGCAATGATCCTACTGCACCACAGTCTTTAATCTCTGATCTCTGCAACAGTCCTTCTACACCACAGTCTTCAACCTCTGCCCTCTGCAACAGTCCTTCTGCACCTCATATCCAACCTTTGCTCTCTGCAACAGTCCTTCTGCAGCCCAGTCTCCAAACTCTCCTCTCTGCAACGATCATTCTGGACCGCAGTCTTTAACCTCTGCTCTCTTTAACAATCCTTCTGCACCACAGTCTCCAAATTCTGCTCTCTGTAAGATCCTTCTGCACTACAGTTTCCAAACTCTTCTCTCTGTAACATTCCTTCTCCACCTCAGTCTTTAACCTCTGCCTTCTGCAAGTGTCCTGTGGCACCCCAGTCTCCAACCTCTGTCCTCTGCAACAGTCCTTGTGGTCCGCAGTATCCATTCTCTGCTCTCCGTGACGGTCTTTCAGCACCTCAGTCTACAAACTCTGCTTTCTGTATCAGTCCTTTTGAACCTCAGTCTCAAAACTCTGCTCTCTGTATCTATCCTCCTGCACATCACTCTCCAACCTGTGCTCTCTGTAATATTCTTTCTGCACCATAGTCTCCAACCTCTGCTCTTTGTAACAGTTTTTCTATACCGCAGTCTCCAAAGTCTGGTCTCTGTAACGGTCCTTCTGCACCCCAATTTCCAACCTCTGCTTTCTGTAACAGTCCTTCTGCACCTCAGTCTTCAAACTCTCCTCTTTGTAACAGTACTTATACACCTCAGTCTCCAACCTCTGCTCTCTGTAACAGTCCTACTGAACCTCAGTCTGACACCTCTGCTCTCTTCACGATCCTTCGGAAACCAAGTCTCCAAACACTGCTCTCTGTAACAGTCCACCTGCACCTCAGTCTCCAACCTCTCCTCTCTGTAAGATCCTTCAGAAACCCAGGCTCCAAACTCTGCTCTCTATAACTGTCCTTCTGCACCCCAGTTTCCAAACTTTTCTCTCTGTTACAGGCCTTCTGCACGCCAGTCTCCAAACTCTTCTCTCTATAGCAGGCCTTCTGCACCCCAGTCTCCAATATCTGCTCTCTGCAACGATCCTTCTGCACCCCAGTCTCCAACATCTGCTCTCTTCAATGATCCTACTGCACCTCAGTCTAAAACCTCTAATCTCTGCAACTGTCCTTCTGCACCTCAGTCTCCGAATTCTGCTCTTAGTAAGATCCTTCTGCACCCCTGTATGCAACCTCTGCTCTCTGTAACAGAACTTCTGAATCCGAGTCTCCAACCTCTGCTCTCTGTAACAGTCCTTCTGCACCCCAGTCTCCAACCTCTGCTCTCTACAACAGTCCTTCTGCACCTGAGTTACCAAAATTTGCTCTCTGCAACAGTCCTTCTGTGCCCCAGTCTCCAACATCTGCTTTCTAAAACAGTTTTTTTGCACCTCAGTCTCAAAAACCTGCTCTCTGCAACGACCCTTATGCACCCCAGTCTCCAAACTCTGCTCTCTGTAACAGTCCTTCAGCACCTCAGTCTCCCAACGCTGCTCTCTGTAAGATTCTTCTGCAACCCAGTTTTTAAACTCTGCATTCTGTAACAGTTTTTCTGCACAACAGTCTCCAAACTCTGCTCTCTGTAACAGATATTCTTAAACCCAGTCTTTAATCTCTTCTCTCTGCAACGATTCTTATCCACCCCAGTGTCCAACATCTGATCTCTGCAACATTCCTTTTGAACCACAGTCTCCAAACTCTGCTCTCTGTAAGATCCATCTAAACCCCAGTCTCCGAACTATTCTCAGTAACGGACCTTCTGTACACCAGTCTCCAAACTCTGCTCTCTCTAACAGTCCTTCTACACCTCACTCTTCAACCTCTGCTCTGTGTAACAGTCCTTCTGCACCCCAGATTCAAAAATCTGCTCTCTTGAACAATCCTCCTGGAACCCAGTCTCTAATGTCTGCTCTTTACAACAGTCCTTCTGAACCACAGTCTCCAACCTCTGCTCTCTGTAAGACCTTTCTGCACTCCAGTTTCCAAACTCTGCTCTCTGTAACATTCCTTCTCCACCCCAGTCTCCAACCTCTGTCCTCTGCAACAGTTTTTTTGCTCCCCAGCATCCGAGATCTGCTCTCTGTAACAGTCCTTCTGTACAGCATTCTCCAACCTCTGCTCTTTGTAACGATCCTTCTACACCCCAGTCTCCATCTCTGCTTTCTGTATCAGTCTGTATGAACCCCAGTCTCCAACCTCTGTTCTCTGTATCTATCCTTCTGCACCTTAGTATCCAACCTTTGCTCTATGTAAGAGTCCTTCTGCACACCAGTCTCCAACCTCTGCTCTCGGTAACAGACCTATACCACAGTCTCCAAACTCTGCTCTCTGTAATGGTCCTTCTGCAGCCCAATTTTGAAACTCTGCCTTCTGTAACAGTCCATCTGCACCTGAGTCTCATAACTCTCCTCTCTGTATCAGTCCTTCTACACCTCAATCCCCAAACTCTGCTCTCTGTAACAGTACACCTGCACCTCAGTCTCTAACCTCTGCTCTCTGTAAAATCCTTCAGCAACACAGTCTCCAAACACTGCTCTGTATAACAGTCCTTCTGCAACCCAGTCTCTAACCTCTCTTTTTGTAACTGGCCTTCTGCACGCCAGTCTCCAAACTCTGCTCTCTGCATCAATACTTCTACACCCCAGTCTCCAAACTCTGCTCTCTGCAATAATCCTAGTGCACCCCAGTCTCCAAACTCTGATCACGACAATAGCCCTTCTGCACCTCAGTCTCCAAATTCTGCTCTCTATAAGATCCTTCTGCACCCCTTTCTTCTAGCTCTGCTCTATGTATCAGGACTTCTGCACCTCAGTCTCCAATCTCTGCTCTTTGCAACATTTCTTCTGCACCACAGTCTCCAAACTCTGCTCTCTGTAAGATCCTTCTGCACCTCAGTCTCCAACCTGTTTTCCAGTTTCCAAATTCTTCCCTCTGTAACATTCCTTCTTCATCCCAGTATTTAACCTCTGCTTTCTGCAAGTGTTCTCACGCACCCCAGTCTCCAAACTGTGTCCTCTGCAACAGTCCTTCTGCTCCCAAGTCTCCAACATCTGCTCTCTGTAACTGTCCTTCTTAACCCCAGTCTCAACCCTATGCTCTCTGTATCTATCCTTCTGCACCTCAGTCTCCAACCTGTTCTCTCATTAACATTTCTTCTGTACGCCAGTCTCTAAACTCTGCTCTTTGTAACAGTTTTTCTATACCGCAGTCACCATACTCTGGTCTCTGAAACGGTCCTTCTGCACCCCAATTTCCAACCTCTCCTTTCTGTAACAGTCCTTCTACACCTCTGTCTCCAACCTCTGCTCTCTGTAACAGTCCTTCTACACCTCAGTCTGACACCTCTGCTCTCTGCACGATCCTTTTGCACCCCAGTGTCCAAACACTACTCTCTGTAACAGTCCACCTGCACCTCAGTCTCCAACCTCTCCTCTCTGTTACAGGCCTTCTGCCAGCCATTCTCAAACTCTGCTCTCTGTAGCTGGCCTTCTGCACCCTAGTCTCCAAAATCTGCTCTCTGCAATGATCCAACTGCACCCCACTCTCCAACTTCTGATCTCTACAACAGTCCTTCTGCACCTCAGTCTTCAAATTCTGCTCTCTGTAAGATGCTTCTGTACCCCTGTATCCAACCTCTTCTCTCTGTAACAGTCCTTCTGCATCTCAGTCTCTTACCTCTGCTCTCTTTAACAGTCCTTCTGCACCTCAGTCTTCCAACTCTGCTCTCTGTAAGATCCTTTTGCAACCAAGTATTTAAACTCTGCATGCTGTAAGAGTCCTTCTGCACAACAGTTTCCAACCTCTTCTCTCTGCAATGATTCTTCTCCACCCCAGTCTCCAACATCTGCTCTCTACAACAGTCCTGCCGCACAAAAGTCTCCAATCTCTTCTCTCTGTAACAGTCCTTCTTCACCCCAGTCTCTAAACTCTGCTCTCTGGAACGATCCTTCTGGACCCCAGTCTCCAATGTCTGCTCTCTGCAACAGTTCTTCTGCACCACAGTCTCCAAACTCTGCTCTCTGTAAGATCTATCTGCACTCCAGATTCCAAACTCTGCTCTCTGTAACATTCCTTCTCCAACCTAGTCTCCAACCTCTGTCCTCTGCAACAGTCCTTCTGCTCCCCAGTCTCGAACATCTGCTCTCTGTAACACTCCTTCTGTACCGCAGACTCCAACCTCTGCTCTTCGTAACGGTCCTTCTACAACCCAGTCTCCAAACTCTGATGTCTGTATCAGTCTGTCTGAACCCCAGTCTCCAATGTCTGTTTTCTGTATCTATCGTTCTGCACCTCAGTCTCCAACCAGTGCTCTATGTAAGAGTCCTTCTGCACCCCAGTCTCCAACATCTGTTCTAGATAACAGTCCTATACCACAGTCTCCAACATCTGCTCTCTTTAAAAGTCCTTCTGCACCCTAATTTCAATACTCTGCCTTCTGTAACAGTCCTTCTGCACCTGAGTCTCCAAACTCTGCTCTCTGTAACAGTCCTTCTACACCCCAGTCTCCAAACTCTGCTTTCTGGATCAGTCTTTCTGTACGCCAGTCTCCAAACTCTGTTCTCTGTATCTATCCTTCTGCACCTCTCTTTCCAACCTCTTCTCTATGCAACAGTCCTTCTATACTGCAGTCTTCAAACTCTGCTCTCTGTAAAGGTCTTTCTGCAGCGCAGACTCCAAACTCTGCTTTCTGTATCAATTCTTCTGCACCCTAGTCTCAAAATTCTGCTTTCTCTAAGAGTCTTTCTGCATCTCAGTATACAACCTCTGCTCTCTGCAACAGTCCTTCTGCACCCCAGTCTCCAAACTCTGCTCTCTGAAACAGTCCTTCTGCACCCTATTCTCCAACGTCTTCTCTCTGCAACAGCACTTCTGCACCCCAGTCTGCTAACTCTGCAATCTGTAACAATCCTTCTGCCCCTCAGTCTCCAACCTCTGTTCTATGTAACAAGAATTTTGCACGTCAGTCTCCAACCTCTGCTCTTCGCAACAGTCCTTCTGCACTCAAGTCTCTAAACTCTTCTCTCTGCAACATCCTTCTGCACCCCAGTCTCTAACCTCTGCTCTCTGCAAAAGTACTTCTCCACCCAAGTCTCCAACCTCTGCTGTCTTCAACTGTCTTTCTGCACCAAAGTATCCAACCTCTGCTCTCTGTAAGATCCTTCTTCACTCCAGTATCCAAACTCTGCTCTCTGTAACATTACTTCTCCAACCCATTCTTTAACCTCTGCTTTCTGCAAATGTCCTGCAACACCACAGTCTCCAAACTCTGTCCTCCTCAACAGTCCTTCAGCTCCCCAGTCTCCAACCTCTTCTCGCTGCAACAGTCCTTCTGCACCCAGTCTCCAAACTCTGCTCTCTATAACAATCCTTCTGCACCTCAGTCTCCAAACTCTGTTCTCTGCAACTGTCCTTCTGCACCTCAGTCTCCAACCTCCAGTCTCTGTAACAGTTCTTCTGCACTTCACTCTCCAACCTCTGTTCTCTGCAACAGTCCTTCTGCACCCCAGTCTCCAATCTCTGCTCTCTGTAACAGTCCTTATGTACCGCAGTCTCCAACCTCTGCTCTCTGTAACGGTCCTTCTGCACCCCAGTCTCCATACTCTGCTTTCTGTATCTGTCCTTCTGAACCCGAGTCTCATACCTCTGCTCTCTGTATCTATCCTTCTGCACCTCAGTCTCCAACCTCTGCTATCTGTTACAGTTTTTCTATACCGGAGTCTCCAAACTCTGGTCTTTCTTATGGTCCTTTTGCGCCCCAATTTCCAACCACTTCTTTCTGTAACACTCCTTCTGCACCTCAGTCTCCAAACTCTGCTCTCTGTAACAATCCTTCTACACCTCAGTCTCCAACCTCTGCTCTCTGTAACTGTCCATCTGCACCTCAGTCTGACACCTCTGCTCTCTGAAAGATCCTTCTGCACCCCAGTCTCCAACTACTGCTCTCTGTAACAGTCCACCTGCACCTCAGTCTCCAACCTCTGCTCTCTGTAAGATTCTTCAGAAACTCAGTCTCCAAACTCTGCTCTCTATAACAGTCCTTCTGCACCCGAGACTTCAACCTCTCTTCTCTGTAACAGGGCTTCTGCACAAGAGTCTCAAAGGTCTTCTCTCTGTAGCAGGCCTTCTGCACCCAATTCTCCAACCTCTGCTCTCTGCAACGATCCTTCTGCACCCCAGTCTTCAACTTCTGCTCTCTGCAATGATCCTACTGCACCCCAGGCTCCAACCTCTGATTACTGCAACAGTCCTTCTGCAACTTAGTCTCCAAATTCTGCTCTCTGTAAGATTCTTCTGCACCCCTGTCTCCAAGCTCGGCTTATTTCAACGATCCTTCTGCACCCCAGTGTCAAACCTCTGCTCTATGTAACAGGATTTTGCACCTCAGTCTCCAACCTCTGCTCTCTGCAACAGTCCTTCTCCACCCCAGTCTCCAACTTCTGCTCTCTCTAGGAGTCCTTCTGCCCCTCAGTCTCTAACCTCTGCTCTCTGCAACATTTCTTTTGCAGCCCAGTCTCCATCCTTTGCTCTCTGCAACAGTCCTTCTGCACCCCAGTCTCCAAACTCTGCTCTCTATAACAATCCTTCTGAAACTCAGTCTCCAAACTCTGTTCTCTGCAACGGTCCTTCTGCACCTCAGTCTCCAACCTCTACTCTCTGTAATAGTCCTTCTGCACTTCACTCTCCAACCTCTGCTCTCTGTAGGATTTTTCTTTTTTTTTCATAGTTTAAATAACTTTATTTTTATACATTTGTTTACTACATAACAAGACAACTTAAATATTGATTCTAGTTTTAGGTGTGATAACTTAACACATCCCCAGTCATGTTATTCATCATTCTGTTTATTCTGTTAAACAGGTAATCTATGTAATTGGTTGAGCTATATACTGTCAGTAATTTTATTAATATAAATGAAATACATCTACATAACTGATTCAAGAAAGAGGGTGATGAGACTGGGTATATAGCCAGAGGTTGTGTGCTTGCCAGGCATATCTAAAACCCCAAGTTCAATATTCTAGTTTCACCAATTGAAAAGGAGAAGGGAAAAAGAAAGAAACAAAGAAAAAAAGAAAGATGATAAATTATATCATAAAAGTCTAACAAAATACCAGAAAATTTGAAGGAGAGAGTCCTCAAGTGAAAAATAGGACAAAAGTCAAAAGAAGGGCTTTGGGAAGAGGTTTGTTTATTCTTGTTTTTATGTGTAAACACCACATATTTGCTTAGAGAATATAAGTAGTGCAGAGAATTGCAAACACAAAAGGAAAAAGAGTCCTTAAGTCTCACTATTCAGAAGTAACCATAAGAAACATCAATTGACTAAACAAATAGAAGGATATTTTAAAAGATAAAATTGTTATTTTATTAAACGTTTATGTTGAAAAGATAACTCTATATGATGAAATACCAAATCTTAAGTATAGAGCTCTACAAATTTTTTTTCAATGTAAATTGCCATTTTATTAAAAAAATGGAGTTTATAACGGAATGATTATAATTTAAATTAATGAGCCCTCAAATAATACTTGGTATTGCCAATTATTTTTTAATATAATATGAAATCTCTGGGTTCATAAATAACATTCTCTTCCTATTCAGGAAAAGCCATGCTCAGCAATGTGTTATTCATGACTTAATTATTCTATAGATGCTTCATTCATATGCATGCAGATATATCTGGCAGCATTGCATTTTAATGAAGATGCTGAAAGGCAGCAGGCTATAATTTCTTTTTATTTATTTATTTATATATTTTTATATATATATATATATATATATGTATATATATATATATACTTATTTATTTATTTATTTATTTATTTATTTTATTGTTGGTCGTTCCAAACCTTACACAGTTCTTAATACATCATATTTCACAGTTTGATTCAAGCGGGTTATGAACTCCCAACTTTATCCCGTATAAAGATTGCTGTATCACATCAGTTACCCTTCCATTGATTGACATATTGCCTTTCTAGTGTCTGATGTATTCTGCTGTCAGTCCTATTCTCTAATATCCCCCCTCCCCTCCCCTCCCCTTTTCTCTCTCTACCCCTTCTACTGTAAATCATTTCTTCCATTTGTATTATCTTGTCTTACCCCTCCATTACATAGTTCTTGATATATCATATTTCAGATTTTGATACAAGTGGGTTATGCACTCCCATTTTACCCCTTATACAGCTTGCAGAATCACATCAGTTACACTTCCATTGCTTTACATATTGCCATCCTAGTGTCTTTTGTATTCTGCTGCCTTTCCTATCCTCTACTATCCCCCCTTCCCTCCCCTCCCCTCTTCTCTCTCTACCCCCCCTACTGTAATTCATTTCTCCCCCTTGTATTATTTTTCCCTTTCCCCTCACTTCCTCTTGTATGTAATTTTGTATAACCCTGAGGGTCTCGTTCCATTTAAATGCAATTTCCCTTCTCTTTCCCTTTCCCTCCCACCTCTCAACCCTGTTTAATGATGGTCTTCTTCTCGTGTTCTTCTTCCCTAGTCTGTTCTTAATTACTCTCCTTATATCAAAGAAGACATTTGGAATTTGTTTTTTAGGGCTTGGCTAGCTTCGCTTAGCATAATCTGCTCTAATGCCATCCATTTCCCTCCAAATTCTATTATTTTGTCATTTCTTAATGCAGAGTAATACTCCATTGTGTACAAATGCCACATTTTTTTATCCATTCGTTTATTGAAGGGCATCTAGGTTGGTTCCACAGTCTTGGAATTGTGAATTGTGCTGCTATGAACATCGATGTAGCAGTGTCCCTGTAGCATGCTCTTTTTAGGTCTTTAGGGAATAGACCGAGAAGGGGGATTGCTGGGTCAAATGGTGGTTTCATTCCCAGCTTTCCAAGAAATCTCCATACTGCTTTCCAAATTGGCTGCACCAATTTGGAGTCCCACCAACAATGTACAAGTGTACCCTTTTCCCCACATCCTCGCCAGCACTTAATGTTGTTTGACTTCGTAATGGCTGCCAATATTATTGGAGTGAGATGGTATCTTAGGGTGGTTTTGATTTGCATTTCTCTGACTGCTAGAGATGGTGAGCATTTTTTTATGTACTTGTTGATTGACTGTATGTCCTCCTCTGAGAAGTGTCTGTTCAAGTGCTTGGCCCATTTGTTGATGGGATTATTTGTTATCTTATTGTCTAATTTTCTGAGTTCTTTATATACTCTGGATATTAGGGATCTATCTGAAGTGTGAGGAGTAAAGATTTGTTCTCATGATGTAGGCTCCCTATTTACCTCTCTTATTGTTTCTTTTGCTGAAAAAAACCTTTTTAGTTTGAGTAAGTCCCATTTGTTGATTCTAGATGTTAACTCTTGTGCTATGGGTGTCCTATTGAGGAATTTGGAGCCCGACCCCACAGCATGTAGGTCGTAGCCAACTTTATCTTCTATCAGATGCCGTGTCTCTGATTTGATATCAAGCTCCTTGATGCATTTTGAGTTAACTTTTGTGCATGGCAAGAGAAAGGGATTCAGTTTCATTTTGTTGCATATGGATTTCCAGCTTTCCCAGCACCATTTGTTGAATGCTATCTTTCCTCCATTGCATGCTTTTAGCCCCTTTATCAAATATAAGAAAGTTGTAGTTTTGTGGGTTGGTTTCTGTGTCCTCTATTCTGTACCATTGGTCCACCCGCCTGTTTTGGTACCAGTACCATGCTGTTTTTGTTACTATTGCTCTGTAGTATAGTTTGAAATCTGGAATCACTATACCACCTGATTCACACTTCCTGCTTAGCATTGTTTTTGCTATTCTGGGTCTTTTATTATTCCATATGAATTTCATGATTCTTTTATCTATTTCTACAAGAAATGCTGTTGGGATTTTGATTGGCATTTCATTGAACTTATAGAGAACTTTTGGTAATATCGCCATTTTGATGATGTTAGTTCTGCCTATCCATGAACAGGGTATATTTTTCCATCTTCTAAGGTCTTCTTCAATTTCTCTCTTTAGGGTTCTGTAGTTTTCATTGTATAAGTCTTTCACCTCTTTTGTTAGGTTGATTTCCAAGTATGTTATTCTTGAGAACACTTCCCAGACTTGTAGAATGAGACAGAACCCCAAATCCTAGAAGCCTACAGGACGCCGAATGTGCAAAATCATAAGAGATCCACACCTAGACACATTATAATGAATATGTCCAACATACAGAATAAGGAGAGAATTTTAAAAGCTACAAGAGAAAGGAAGCAGATTACATTTAGGGGTAAACCAATCAGGATAACAACTGATCTCTCAACACAGTCTCTAAAAGCTAGAAGATCCTGGAATAACATATTTCAAACGCTAAAAGAAAATGGGTTCCAACCAAGAATCGTGTATCCAGCGAAATTAAGCTTCAGGATGGAAGATGAAATTAAAACATTCCATGATAAACAAAAGTAAAAAAGAATTTGCTGCTAGAAAACGATCTTTTTAAAAAATCCTTGGCAAAACACTACAGGAAGAGGAAATGGAAAACAACAATGAAAACCAACAGTGGGAGGTAGGACAGTAAAGGGGGGAAAATAATCAAGGAGGAAAACAAATCAGGTTTAGCAGTATTAATAAACAAATATTGCTGGAAGAACAAACCATATCTCAATAATAACCCTAAATGTTAATGGCTTAAACTCACCAATTAAGAGACACAGGCTAGTTGAATGGATCACAAAACAAGACCCAACAATATGCTGCCTACAGGAGACACATTTGATAGGAAAGGATATACATAGACTGAAGGTGAAAGGTTGGGAAAAATCGTATCACTCATATGGACTGCGGAAACAAGCAGGAGTGTCCATACTCATATGAAATAAAATAGATTTCAAACCAAAGTTAATCAAAAGGGATAAAGAAGGACACTACATACTGCTCAAGGGAACCATACACCAACAAGACATAACAATCATAAATATATATGCGCCAAACAATGGTGCTGCTGTGTTCATCAAGCAAACTCTTCTCAAGTTCAAGAGTCTAATAGACCACCATACAATAATCATGGGAGACTTCAACACACCCCTCTCACCACTGGACAGATCTTCTAAACAAAAGTTGAATAAGGAAACTATAGAACTCAATAACACAATTAACAACCTAGACTTAATTGACATATATAGAATATACCACCCAACATCAAGCAGCTACACTTTTTTCTCAGCAGCACATGGATCCTTCTCAAAAATAGATCATATATTATGTCACAGGGCAACTCTTAGACAATATAAATGAGCGGAGATAATACCATGCATCTTATCTGATCATAATGGAATGAAACTAAAAATCAATGATAAAAGAAGCAAGGAAAAATCATGCATCACTTGGAGAATGAACAATAGGTTATTGAATGATCAATGGGTTTTAGAAGACATCAAGGAGGAAATTAAAAAATTCTTAGAGTTTAATGAAAACACAGACACAACATTGGAATCTATGGGACACATTGAAAGCAGTTCTAAGAGGAAAATTCATTGCTTGGAGTTCATTCCTTAAAAAAAGAAAAAACCAGCAAGTAAATGATCTCATAGTTCATCTCAAAATCCTAGAAAAAGAAGAGCAAAATAACAGCAAAAGGATTAGAAGGCAAGAAATAATTAAAATCAGAGCTGAAATTAATGAAATTGAAACAAAAGAAACAATTGAAAAAACAATTGAAAAAATTGACAAAACGAAAAGTTGGTTCCTTGAAAAGATAAATAAAATTGACAGACCCTTAGCCATGCTAGCGAAGAGAAGAAGAGAGAGAACTCAAATTACTAGCATAAGGGGTGAAAAAGGCAAGATCACGACAGACACTTCAGAAATACAGAAGATAATCAGAAATTATTTTGAATCCTTATACTCCAATAAAATAGAAGATAGTGAAGGCATCGATAAATTTCTTAAGTCATATAATCTGCCCAGATTGAGTCAGGAAAATAT
>NW_027521971.1:0-40265 GCF_052094955.1 Ictidomys tridecemlineatus
GCTGTTGATGTAGCCTTAAGAAGAGACTGGCGAAAATCACTTACATGGAAAGATGTTGCCAAGCTTCAAAAAACTACGGGTTGCCTGAAATCTCAGCAAACATTTTTTCACCCAATCTTGATGATTCTTTCAGGTAATGATCAGTACTCTAAAACCACTTGGCTCACCAAATTTTGTTCTTCTAGGTTAAACCGTTGGATTGCAGTAACCGTTTTCATTTTTAGGTTTCACTGTGTTTTCTAATATAGGGATACATGTATTTGGAACACTCAATCAAACACGGTTTGTGCTAGCTCTTTGAAACTTGACACAAGAAAGCAGTTTCAATTTCTCTCTCTATGGTTTGTTTGCTGTTGATGGAGCCCTAAGCAGAGACTGGCGAAAATCACTTTCATGGAAAGGGTTGCCAAGCTTCCAAAAAACTACGAGTTGCCTGAAATCTCAGCAAACATTTTTTCACCCAATCTTGATGATTCTTTCACGTAATGGTCAGTACCCCAAATCCACTTGGCTGACCAAATTTCGTTCTTCTAGGTTAAACCGTTCGTTTGCAGTAACCGTTTTCATTTTTAGGTTTCACTCTGTTTTCCCCTATAGGGATACATGTATTTGTAACTCTAAATGAAACACGGTTTGTGCTAGCTCTTTGAAACTTGACACAAGAAAGCAGTTTCAAGTTCTATCTCTATGATTTGTTTGCTGTTGATGTAGCCCTAAGCAGAGACTGGCGAAAATCACTTTCATGGAAAGGGGTTGCCAAGCTTCCAAAAAACTACGAGTTGCCTGAAATCTCAGCAAACATTATTTCACCCAATCTTGATGATTCTTTCAGGTTATGATCAGTACACCAAAACAACTTGGCTCACCAAATTTCGTTCTTCTATGTAAACCGTTAGTTAGCAGTTACCGTTTTCATTTTTAGGTTTCACTCTGTTTTCTCCTATAGGGATACATGTATTTGGAACTCTAAATCAAACACGGTTTGTGCTAGCTCTTTGAAGCTTGACACAATAAAGCAGTTTCAAGTTCTATCTCTATTGTTTCTTTTATGTTGATGTAGCCCTAAGCAGTGACTGGCGAAAATCACTGTCATGGAAAGGGGTTGCCAAGCTTCCAAAAAACTACGAGTTGCCTGAAATCTCAGCAAACATTTTTTCACCCAATCTTGATGATTCTTTCAGGTACTGATCAGTACACCAAAACCACTTGGCTCAACAAATTTCGTTCATCTAGGTTAAACCGTTCGTTTGCAGTAACCGTTTTCATTTTTAGGTTTCACTCTGTTTTCTCGTATACGGATACATGTATTAGGACCTCTAAATCAAACACGGTTTGTGCTAGCTCTTTGAAACTTGACACAATAAAGCAGTTTCAAGTTCTATTTCTATGGTTTGTTTGCTGTTGATGTAGCCCTAAGGAGAGACTGGCGAAAATCACTTTAATGGAAAGGGGTTGCCAAGCTTCCAAAAAACTACGAGTTGCCTGAAATCTCAGCAAACATTTTTTCACCCAATCTTGATGATTCTTTCAGGTAATGATCAGTACACCAAAACCACTTGGCTCACCAAATTTCGTACTTCTAGGTTAAACCGTTCGTTTGCAGTAACCGTTTTCATTTTTAGGTTTCACTCTGTTTTCTCCTATAGGGATACATGTATTTGGACCTCTAAATCAAACACGGTTTGTCCTAGCTCTTTTAAACTTGACACAATAAAGCAGTTTCAAGTTCTATCTCTATGGTTTGTTTGCTGTTGATGTAGCCCTAAGCAGAGACTGGCGAAAATCACTTTCATGGAAAGGGGTTGCCAAGCTTCCAAAAAACTACGAATTTCCTGAAATCTCAGCAAACATTTTTTCACCCAATCTTGATGATTCTTTCAGGTAATGATTAGTACACCAAAACCACTTGGCTCAACAAATTTCGTTCTTCTAGGTTAAACCGTTCGTTTGCAGTAACCGTTTTCATTTTTAGGTTTCACTCTGTTTTCTTCTATAGGGATACATGTATTTGGACCTCTAAATCAAACACAGCTTGTGCTAGCTCTTTTAAACTTGACTCAATAAAGCAGTTTCAAGTTCTATCTCTATGGTTTGTTTGCTGTTGATATAGCCCTAAGCAGAGACTGGCGAAAATCACTTTCATGGAAAGGGGTTGCCAAGCTTCAAAAAAACTATGAGTTTCCTGAAATCTCAGGAAACATTTTTTCACCCAATCTTGATGATTCTTTCAGGTAATGATCAGTACACCAAAACCACTTGGCTCTCCTAATTTCGTTGTTCTAGGTTAAACCGTTTGTTTGCAGTAACCGTTTACATTTTTATTTTTCACTCTGTTTTCTCCTATAGGTATACATATATTTGGAACTCTAAATAAAACACGGTTTGTGCTAGCTCTTTGAAACTTGACACAAATAAGCAGTTTCAAATTGTTTCTCCATGGTTTGTTTGCTGTTGATGTAGCCTTAAGAAGAGACTGGCGAAAATCACTTTCATGAAAAGATGTTGCCAAGCTTCAAAAAACTACGAGTTGCCTGAAATCTCAGCAAACATTTTTTCACCCAATCTTGATGATTCTTTCAGGTAATGATCAGTACTCCAAAATCACTTGGCTCACCAAATTTTGTTCTTCTAGGTTAAACCGTTCGTTTGCAGTAACCGTTTTCATTTTTAGGTTTCACCCTGTTTTCTCCTATAGGGATACATGTATTAGGACCTCTAAATCGAACACCGTTTGTGCTAACTCTTTGAAACTTGACACAATAAAGCAGTTTCAAGTTCTATTTCTATGGTTTGTTTGCTGTTGATGTAGCCCTAAGGAGAGACTGGCGAAAATCACTTTAATGGAAAGGGGTTGCCAAGCTTCCAAAATACTACGAGTTGCCAGAAATCTCAGCAAACATTTTTTCACCCAATCTTGATGATTCTTTCAGGTAATGATCAGTACACCAAAACCACTTGGCTCACCAAATTTCGTTCTTCTAGGTTAAACCGTTCGTTTGCAGTAACCGTTTTCATTTTTAGGTTTCACTCTGTTTTCTCCTATAGGGATACATGTATTTGGATCTCTAAATCAAACACGGTTTGTGCTAGCTCTTTTAAACTTGACACAAGAAAGCAGTTTCAAGTTCTATCTCTATGGTTTGTTTGCTGTTGATGTAGCCCTAAGATGAGACTGGCGAAAATCACTTTCATGGAAAGGGGATGCCAAGCTTCCAAAAAACTACGAGTTGCCTGAAATCACAGCAAACATATTTTCTCCCAATCTTGATGATTCTTTCAGGTAATGATCAGTACATCAAAACCACTTGGCTCTCCAAATTTCGTTGTTCTAGCTTAAACCGTTCGTTTGCAGTAACCGTTTTCATTTTTTGGTTTCACTCTGTTTTCTCCTTTAGGGATACATATATTTGGAACTCTAAATCAAACACGGTTTGTGCTAGCTCTTTGAAACTTGACACAAATAAGCAGTTTCAAGTTGTTTCTCCATGGTTTGTTTGCTGTTGATGTAGCCTTAAGAAGAGACTGGCGAAAATCACTTTCATGGAAAGATGTTGCCAAGCTTCAAAAAAAAACGAGTTGCCTGAAATCTCAGCAAACATTTTTCACCCAATCTTGATGATTCTTTCAGGTAATGATCAGTACACCAAAACCACTTGGTTCACCAAATTTCGTTCTTCTAGGTTAAACCGTTCGTTATCAGTAACCGTTTTCATTTTTAGGTTTCACTCTGTTTTCTCCTATAGGGATACATGTATTTGGAACTCTAAATCAAACACGATTTGTGCTAGGTCTTTGAAACTTGACACAATAAAGCAGTTTCAAGTTCTATCTCTATGGTTTGTTTGCTGTTGATGTAGCCCTAAGCAGAGACTGGCGAAAATAACTTTCTTGGAAAGGGGTTGCCAAGCTTCGAAAAAACTACGAGTTGCCTAATATCTCAGCAAACATTTTTTTACCCAATCTTGATGATTCTTTCAGGTAATGATCAGTACACCTAAGCCACTTGGCTCACCAAATTTTGTTCTTCTAGGTTAAACCGTTCTTTAGCAGTAACCGTTTTTATTTTTAGGTTTCACTCAGTTTTCTCCTATAGGGATACATGTATTTGGAACTCTAAATCAAACACGGTTTGTGCTAGCTCTTTGAAACTTGACACAATAAAGCAGTTTAGGGTTCTATCTCTATGGATTGTTTGCTGTTGATGTAGCCCTAAGCAGAGACTGGCGAAAATCACTTTCATGGAAAGGGGTTGCCAAGCTTCAAAAAACTATGAGTTGCCTGAAATCTCAGCAAACATTTTTTCACCCAATCTTGATGATTCTTTCAGGTAATGATCAGTACACCAAAACCACTTGGCTCACCAAATTTCGTTCTTCTAGGTTAAACCGTTTGTTTGCAGTAACCGTTTTCATTTTTAGGTTTCACTCTGTTTTCTCCTATAGAAATACATGTATTTGGAACTCTAAATCAAACACGGTTTGTGCTAGCTCTGTGAAACTTGACACAAGTAAGCAGGTTAAAGTTGTATCTCTATGGTTTGTTTGCTGTTGATGTAGCCCTAAGCAGAGACTGGCGAAAATCACTTTCATGGAAATGGTTTGCCAAGCTTCCAAAAAACTACGAATTGCCTGAAATCTCACCAAACATTTTTTCACCCAATCTTGATGATTCTTTCAGGTAATGATCAGTACACCAAAACAACTTGGCTCACCAAATTTCGTTCTTCTAGGTTAAACCGTTCGTTTGCAGTAACCGTTTTCATTTTTAGGTTTCACTCTGTTTTCTCCTATAGGGATACAGGTATTTGGAACTCTAAATCAAACACGGTTTGTGCTAGCTATTTGAAACTTGACACAATAAAGCAGTTTCAAGCTCTATCTCTATGGTTTGTTTCCTTTTGATGTAGCCCTAAGCAGAGACTGGCGAAAATCACTTTCATGGAAAGGGGTTGCCAAGCTTCCAAAAAACTACGAGTTGCCTGAAATCTCAGCAAACATGATTTCACCCAATCTTGCTGATTCTTTCAGGTAATGATCAATACACCAAAACCACTTGGATCACCAAATTTCGTTCTTCTAGGTTAAACCGTTCGTTTGCAGTAACCGTTTTCATTTTTAGGTTTCACTCTGTTTTCTCCTATAGGGATACATGTATTTGGAACTCTAAATCAAACACGGTTTGTGCTAGCTCTTTGAAACTTCACACAAGAAAGCAGTTTAGGGTTCTATCTCTATGGTTTGTTTGCTGTTGATGTAGCCGTAAGCAGAGACTGACGAAAATCACTTTCATGGAAAGGGGTTGCCAAGCTTCCAAAAAACTACGAGTTTCCTGAAAACTCAACAAACATTTTTTCACCTAATCTTGATGATTCTTTCAGGTAATGATCAGTACCCCAAAACCACTTGGCTCACCAAATTTTGTTCTTCAAGGTTAAACCGTTCGTTTGCAGTAACCGTTTTCATCTTTAGGTTTCACTCTGTTTTCTCCTATAGGGATACATGTATTTGGAACTCTAAATCAAACACGGTTTTTGCTAGCTCTTTGAAAGTTGACACAATAAAGCAGTTTCAAGTTCTATCTCTATGGTTTGTTTGCTGTTGATGTAGCCCTAAGCAGAGACTGGCGAAAATCACTTTCATGGAATGGGTTTGCCAAGCTTCCGAAAAACTACGAGTTTTCTGAAATCTCAGCAAACATTTTTTAACCCAATTTTGATGATTCTTTCAGGTAATGATCAGTACACCAAAACCACTTGGCTCACCAAATTTCGTTCTTCTAGGTTAAACCGTTCGTTTGCAGTAACCGTTTTCATTTTTAGGTTTCACTCTGTTTTCTCCTATAGGGATACAGGTATTTGGAACTCTAAATCAAACACGGTTTGTGCTAGCTATTTGAAACTTGACACAATAAAGCAGTTTCAAGCTCTATCTCTATGGTTTGTTTCCTTTTGATGTAGCCCTAAGCAGAGACTGGCGAAAATCACTTTCATGGAAAGGGGTTGCCAAGCTTCCAAAAAACTACGAGTTGCCTGAAATCTCAGCAAACATGATTTCACCCAATCTTGCTGATTCTTTCAGGTAATGATCAATACACCAAAACCACTTGGATCACCAAATTTCGTTCTTCTAGGTTAAACCGTTCGTTTGCAGTAACCGTTTTCATTTTTAGGTTTCACTCTGTTTTCTCCTATAGGGATACATGTATTTGGAACTCTAAATCAAACACGGTTTGTGCTAGCTCTTTGAAACTTCACACAAGAAAGCAGTTTAGGGTTCTATCTCTATGGTTTGTTTGCTGTTGATGTAGCCGTAAGCAGAGACTGACGAAAATCACTTTCATGGAAAGGGGTTGCCAAGCTTCCAAAAAACTACGAGTTTCCTGAAAACTCAACAAACATTTTTTCACCTAATCTTGATGATTCTTTCAGGTAATGATCAGTACCCCAAAACCACTTGGCTCACCAAATTTTGTTCTTCAAGGTTAAACCGTTCGTTTGCAGTAACCGTTTTCATCTTTAGGTTTCACTCTGTTTTCTCCTATAGGGATACATGTATTTGGAACTCTAAATCAAACACGGTTTTTGCTAGCTCTTTGAAAGTTGACACAATAAAGCAGTTTCAAGTTCTATCTCTATGGTTTGTTTGCTGTTGATGTAGCCCTAAGCAGAGACTGGCGAAAATCACTTTCTTGGAAAGCGGTTGCCAAGCTTCCAAAAAACTATGAGTTGCCTGAAATCTCAGCAAACATTTTTCACCCAATCTTGATGATTCTTTCAGGTAATGATCAGTACACCAAAACTACTTGGCTCACCAAATTTCGTTCTTCTAGGTTAAACCGTTTGTTAGCAGTAACCGTTTTCATTTTTAGGTTTCACTCTGTTTTCTCCTATAGGGATACATGTATTTGGAACTCTAAATCAAACACGGTTTGTGCTAGCTCTTTGAAACTTGACACAATAAAGCAGTTTCAAGTTCTATCTCTATGGTTTGTTTGCTGTTGATGTAGCCCTAAGCAGAGACTGGCGAAAATAACTTTCTTAAAAAGGGGTTGCCAATCTTCGAAAAAACTACGAGTTGCCTAATATCTCAGCAAACATTTTTTTACCCAATCTTGATGATTCTTTCAGGTAATGATCAGTACACCTAAGCCACTTGGATCACCAAATTTTGTTCTTCTAGGTTAAACCGTTTGTTAGCAGTAACCGTTTTCATTTTTATGTTTCACTCTGTTTTCTCCTATAGGGATACAGGTATTTGGAACTCTAAATCAAACACGGTTTGTGCTAGCTCTTTGAAACTTGACACAATAAAGCAGTTTCAAGTTCTATCTCTATGGTTTGTTTGCTGTTGATGTAGCCCTAAGCAGAGACTGGCGAAAATCACTTTCATGGAAAGGGGTTGCCAAGCTTCCAAAAAACTACGAGTTGCCTGAAATCTCAGCAAACATTTTTTCACCCAATCTTGATGATTCTTTCAGGTAATGATCAGTACACCAAAACCACTTGGCTCACCAAATTTCGTTCTTCTAGGTTTAACCGTTCGTTTGCAGTAACCGTTTTCATTTTTAGGTTTCACTCTGTTTTCTCCTATAGGGATGCATGTATTTGGAACTCTAAATCAAACACGGTTTGTGCTAGCTCTTTGAAACTTGACACAAAAAAGCAGTTTCAACTTCTATCTCTATGGTTTGTTTGCTGTTGATGTAGCCCTAAGCAGAGACTGGCGAAAATAACTTTCATGATAAGGCGTTGCCACGCTTCCAAAAGACTACGAGTTCCCTGAAATGTCAGCAAACATTTTTTCACCCAATCATGATGATTCTTTCAGGTAATGATCATTACACCAAAACCACTTGGCTCACCAAATTTCGTTCTTCTAGGTTAAACCGTTCGTGTGCAGGAACCGTTTTCATCTTTAGGTTTCACGCTGTTTTCTCCTATAGGGATACATGTATTTGCAACTCTAAATGAAACACGGTTTGTGCTAGCTCTTTGAAACTTGACACAAGAAAGCAGTCAGGTTCTATCTCTATAATTTGTTTTCTGTTGATGTAGCCCTAAGAAGAGACTGGCGAAAATCACTTTCATGGAAAGGGGTTGAAAAGCCTCCAAAATCTAAGAGTTGCCTGAAATTTCAGCAAACATTTTTTCACCCAATCTTGATGATTCTTTCAGGTAATGATCAGTACACCAAAACCACTTGGCTCACCAAATTTCGTTCTTCTAGGTTTAACTGTTCGTTTGCAGTAACTGTTCTCATTTTTAGGTTTCACTCTGTTTTCTCCTATAGGGATACATGCATTTGGAACTCTAAATCAAACCCGGTTTGTGCTAGCTCTTTGAAACTTGACACAATAAAGCAGTTTCAAGTTTTATTTCTCTGGTTTGTTTGCTGTTGAAGTAGCCCTAAGCAGAGACTGGCGAAAATCACTTTCATGGAAAGGGGTTGCCAAGCTTCCAAGAAACTACGAGTTGCCTGAAATCTCAGCAAACATTTTTTCCCCCAATCTTCATGATTCTTTCAGGTAATGATCAGTACAACAAAACCACTTGGCTCACCAAATTTCGTTCTTCTAGGTTAAACCGTTCGTCAGCAGTAACCGTTTTCATTTTTAGGTTTCACTCTGTATTCTTCTATATGGATACAATGTATTTGGAACTCTAATTCAAACACGGTTTGTGCTAGCTCTTTGAAACTTTACACAATAAAGAAGTTGCAAGTTCTATCTCTATGGTTTGTTTCTTGTTGATGTAGCCCTAAGCAGAGACTGGCGAAAATCACTTTCATAAAAAAAGGTTGCCAAGCTTCCAAAAAACTATGAGTTGCCTGAAATCTCAGAAACATTTTTTCACCCAATCTTGATGATTCTTTCAGGTAATGATCAGTACACCAAAACAACTTGGCTCACCAAATTTCGTTCTTCTAGGTTAAACCGTTCGTTTGCAGTAACCGTTTTCATTTTTAGGTTTCACTCTGTTGTCTCCTATAGGGATACTTGTATTTGGAACTCTAAATCAAACACGGTTTGTGCTAGCTCTTTGAAACTTGACACAATAAAGCAGTTTCAAGTTCTATCTCTATGGTTTGTTTGCTGTTCATGTAGCCCTAAGCAGAGACTGGCGAAAATCACTTTCATGGAAAGTGGTTGCCAAGCTTCCAAAAAACTACGAGTTGCCTGAAATCTCAGCAAACATTTTTTCACCCAATCTTGATGATTCTTTCAGGTAATGATCAGTACACCAAAACCACTTGGCTCACCAAATTTCGTTCTTCTAGGTTAAACCGTTCGTAGCAATAACCGTTTTCATTTTTAGGTTTCACTCTGTTTTCTCCTATAGGGATACATGTATTTGGAACTCTAATTCAAACACGATTTGTGCCAGCTCTTTGAAACTTTACACAATAAAGAAGTTTCAAGTTCTATCTCTATGGTTTGTTTCTTGTTGATGTAGCACTAAGCAGAGACTGGCGAAAATCACTTTCATGGAAAGGGGTTGCCAAGCTTCCAAAAAACTATGAGTTGCCTGAAATCTCAGAAACATTTTTTCACCCAATCTTGATGATTCTTTCAGGTAATGATCAGTACACCAAAACCACGTGGCTCACCAAATTTCGTTCTTGTAGGTTAAACCGTTCGTTTGCAGTAACCGTTTTCATTTTTAGGTTTCACTCTGTTTTCTCCTATATGGATACATGTATTTGGAACTCTAAATCAAACACGGTTTGTGCTAGGTCTTTGAAACTTGACACAATAAAGCAGTTTCAAGTTCTATCTCTATGGTTTGTTTGCTGTTGATGTAGCCCTAAGTAGAGACTGGCGAAAATCACTTTCATTAAAAGGGGTTGCCAAGCTTCCAAAAAACTACGAGTTGCCTGAAATCTCAGCAAACATTTTTTCACCCAATCTTGATGATTCCTTCAGGTAATGATCAGCACACCAAAACCACTTGGCTCACCAAATTTCGTTCTTCTAGGTTAAACCGTTCGTTTGCAGTAACCATTTTCATTTTTAGGTTTCACTCTGTTGTCTCATATAGGGATACTTGTATTTGGAACAATAAATCAAACACGGTTTGTGCTAACTCTTTGAAAATTGACACAATAAAGCAGTTTCAAGTTCTATCACTATGGTTTGTTTGCTGTTCATGTAGCCCTAAGCAGAGACTGGCGAAAATCACTTTCATGGAAAGGGGTTGCCTAGCTTCCAAAAAACTACGAGTTGCCTGAAATCTCAGCAAACATTTTTTCACCCAATCTTGATGATTCTTTCAGGTAATGATCAGTACACCAAAACCACTTGGCTCACCAAATTTTGTTCTTCTAGGTTAAACCGTTCGTCAGCAGGAACCGTTTTCATTTTTAGGTTTCACTCTGTTTTCTCCTATAGGGATACATGTATTTGGAACTCTAAATCAAACACGGTTTGTGCTAGCTCTTTGAAACTTTACACAATAAAGAAGTTTCAAGTTCTATCTCTATGGTTTGTTTCTTGTTGATGTAGCCCTAAGCAGAGACTGGCGAAAATCACTTTCATGGAAAGGGGTTGCCAAGCTTCCAAAAAACTGTGAGTTGCCTGAAATCTCAGAAACATTTTTTCACCCAATCTTGATGATTCTTTCAGGTAATGATCAGTACACCAAAACCACTTTGCTCACCAAATTTCGTTCTTCTAGGTTAAACCGTTCGTTTGCAGTAACCGTTTTCATTTTTAGGTTTCACTCTGTTTTCTCCTATAGGGATACATGTATTTGGAACTCTAAATCAAACACGGTTTGTGCTAGCTCTTTGAAACTTGACACAATAAAGCAGTTTAGTGTTCTATCTCTATGGTTTGTTTGCTGTTGATGTAGGCTTAAGAAGAGACTGGCGAAAATCTCTTTCATGGAAAGGGGTTGCCAAGCTTCCAAAAAACTAATAGTTGCCTGAAATCTCAGCAAACATTTTTTCACCCAATCTTGATGATTCTTTCAGGTAATGATCAGTACACCAAAACCACTTGGCTAACCAAATTTTGTTCTTCTAGGTTAAACCGTTCGTTTGCAGTAACCGTTTTCATTTTCAGTTTTAACTCTGTTTTTTCCTATAGGGATACATGTATTTAGAACTCTAAATCAAACACGGTTTGTGGTAGCTCTTGAAACTTGACACAATAAAGCAGTTTCAAGTTCTATCTCTATGGTTTGTTTGCTGTTGATGTAGCCCTAAGCAGAGACTGTTGAAAATCACTTTCATGGAAGGGGGTTGCCAAGCTTCCAAAAAACTACTAGTTGCCTGAAATCTCAGCAAACATTTTTTCACCCAATCTTGATAGTTCTTTCAGGTAAATATCAGTACACCAAAACCACTTGGCTCACCAAATTTCGTTCTTCTAGGTTAAACCGTTCGTTTGCAGTAACCGTTTTAATTTTTAGGTTTCACTCTGTTTTATCGTATAGGGATACATGTATTTGGAACTCTAAATGAAACATGGTTTGTGCTAGCTCTTTGAAACTTGACACAATAAAGAAGTTTGAAGTCCTATCTCTATGGTTTGTTTGCAGTTGATGTAGCCCTAAGCAGAGACTGGCGAAAATCACTTTAATGGAAAGTGGTTGCCAAGCTTCCAAAAAACTACGAGTTGCCTGAAATCTCACCAAACATTTTTTCACCCAATCTTGATGATTCTTTCAGGTAATGATCAGTACGCCAAAACAACTTGGCTTACCAAATTTCGTTCTTCTAGGTTAAACCGTTCGTTTGTAGTAACCGTTTTTATCTTTAGGTTTCACTCGGTTTTCTCCTATAGGGATACATGTATTTGGAACTCTAAATCAAACACGGTTTGTGCTAGCTCTTTGAAACTTGATACAATAAAGCAGTTTCAAGTTCTAGTTTTATGGTTTGTTTGCTGTTGATGTAGCCCTAAGCAGAGACAGGCGAAAGTCACTTTCAAACTAAGGGAATTGCAAGCTTCCAAAAAACTACGAGTTGCCTGAAATCTCAGCAAACATTTTTTTCACCCAATCTTGATGATTCTTTCAGGTAATGATCAGTACACCAAAACCACTTGGCTCACCAAATTTCGTTCTTCTAGGTTAAACCGTTCGTTTGCAGTAACCGTTTTCATTTTTAGGTTTCACTCTCATGTCTCCTATAGGGATACTTGTATTTGGAAATATAAATCAAACACATTTTGTGCTAGCTCTTTGAAACTTGACAAAATAAAGCAGTTTCAAGTTCTATCTCTATGGTTTGTTTGCTGTTCATGTAGCCCTAAGCAGAGACTGGCGAAAATTACTTTCATGGAAAGGGGTTGCCAAGCTTCCAAAAAACTTCGAGTTGCCTGAAATCTCAGCAAACATTTTTTCCCCCAATCTTCATGATTCTTTCAGGTAATGATCAGTAAATCAAAACCACTTGGCTCACCAAATTTCGTTCTTCTAGGTTAAACCGTTCGTCAGCAGTAACCGTTTTCATTTTTAGGTTTCACTCTGTATTCTCCTATAGGGATACATGTATTTGGAACTCTAATTCAATCACGGTTTGTGCTAGCTCTTTGAAACTTTACACAATAAAGAAGTTTAAAGTTCTATCTCTATGGTTTGTTTCTTGTTGATGTAGCCCTAAGCAGAGACTGGCGAAAATCACTTTCATAAAAAGGGGTTGCCAAGCTTCCAAAAAACTATGAGTTGCCTGAAATATCAGAAACATTTTTTCACCCAATCTTGATGATTCTTTCAGGTAATGATCAGTACACCAAAACAACTTGGCTCACCAAATTTCGTTCTTCTAGGTTAAACCGTTCGTTTGCAGTACCCGTTTTCATTTTTAGGTTTCACTCTGTTGTCTCCTATAGGGATACTTGTATTTGGAACAATAAATCAAACACGGTTTGTGCTAGCTCTTTGAAACTTGACAAAATAAAGCAGTTTCAAGTTCTATCTCTATGGTTTGTTTGCTGTTCATGTAGCCCTAAGCAGAGACTGGCGAAAATCACTTTCATGGAAAGTGGTTGCCAAGCTTCCAAAAAACTTCGAGTTGCCTGAAATCTCAGCAAACATTTTTTCACCCAATCTTGATGATTCTTTCAGGTAATGATCAGTACACCAAAACCACTTGGCTCACCAAATTTCGTTCTTCTAGGTTAAACCGTTCGTAGCAATAACCGTTTTCATTTTTAGGTTTCACTCTGTTTTCTCCTATAGGGATACATGTATTTAGAACTCTAATTCAAACACGGTTTGTGCTAGCTCTTTGAAACTTTACACAATAAAGAAGTTTCAAGTTCTATCTCTATGGTTTGTTTCTTGTTGATGTAGCCCTAAGCAGAGACTGGCGAACATCACTTTCATGGAAAGGGGTTGCCAAGCATCCAAAAAACTATGAGTTGCCTGAAATCTCAGAAACATTTTTTCACCCAATCTTGATGATTCTTTCAGGTAATGATCAGTACACCAAAACCACTTTGCTCACCAAATTTCGTTCTTCTAGGTTAAACCGTTCGTTTGCAGTAACCGTTTTCATTTTTAGGTTTCACTCTGTTTTCTCCTATAGGGATACATGTATTTGGAACTCTAAATCAAACACGGTTTGTGCTAGCTCTTTGAAACTTGACACAATAAAGCAGTTTAGGGTTCTATCTCTATGGTTTGTTTGCCCGTTGATGTAGGCTTAAGAAGAGACTGGCGAAAATCTCTTTCATGGAAAGGGGTTGCCAAGCTTCCAAAAACTAATAGTTGCCTGAAATCTCAGCGAACATTTTTTCACCCAATCTTGATGATTCTTTCAGGTAATGATCAGTACACCAAAACCACTTGGCTAACCAAATTTCGTTCTTCTAGGTTAAACCGTTCGTTTGCAGTAACCGTTTTCATTTTCAGTTTTAACTCTGTTTTTTCCTATAGGGATACATGTATTTAGAACTCTAAATCAAACACGGTTTGTGGTAGCTCTTTGAAACTTGACACAATAAAGCAGTTTCAAGTTCTATCTCTATGGTTTGTTTGCTGTTGATGTAGCCCTAAGCAGAGACTGTTGAAAATCACTTTCATGGAAGGGGGTTGCCAAGCTTCCAAAAACTACTAGTTGCCTGAAATCTCAGCAAACATTTTTTCACCCAATCTTGATAGTTCTTTCAGGTAAATATCAGTACACCAAAACCACTTGGCTCACCAAATTTCGTTCTTCTAGGTTAAACCGTTCGTTTGCAGTAACCGTTTTAATTTTTAGGTTTCACTCTGTTTTATCCTATAGGGATACATGTATTTGGAACTCTAAATGAAACATGGTTTGTGCTAGCTCTTTGAAACTTGACACAATAAAGAAGTTTGAAGTCCTATCTCTATGGTTTGTTTGCAGTTGATGTAGCCCTAAGCAGAGACTGGCGAAAATCACTTTCATGGAAAGGGGTTGCCAAGCTTCCAAAAAACTACGAGTTGCCTGAAATCTCAGCAAACATTTTTTCACCCAATCTTGATGATTCTTTAAGGTAAAGATCAGTACACCAAAACCACTTGGCTCACCAAATTTCGTTCTTCTAGGTTAAACCGTTCGTTTGCAGTAACCGTTTTCATTTTTAGGTTTCACTCTGTTTTCTCCTATAGGGATACATGTATTTGGAACTCTAAATCAAACACGGTTTGTGCTAGCTCTTTGAAACTTGACACAATAAAGCAGTTTCAAGTTCTATCTCTATGGTTTGTTTGCTGTTGATGTAGCCCTAAGCAGAGGCTGGCGAAAATCACTTTCATGGAAAGGGGATGCCAAGCTTCCAAAAAACTACGATTTTCCTGAAATCTCAGCAAACATTTTTTCACCCAATCTTGATGATTCTTTAAGGTAAAGATCAGTACACCAAAACCACTTGGCTCACCAAATTTCGTTCTTCTAGGTTAAACCGTTCGTTTGCAGTAACCGTTTTCATTTTTAGGTTTCACTCTGTTTTCTCCTATAGGGATACATGTATTGGGAACTCTAAATCATACACGGTTTGTGCTAGCTCTTTGAAACTTGACACAATAAAGCAGTTTCAATTTCTATCTCTATGGTTTGTTTGCTGTTGATGTAGCCCTAAGCAGAGACTGGCGAAAATCACTTTCATGGAAAGGGGTTACCAAGCTTCCAAAAAACTACGCGTTGCCTGAAATCTCAGCAAACGTTTTTCAACCCAATCTTGATGATTCTTTCAGGTAATGATCAGTAAACCAAAACAACTTGGCTCACCAAATTTCGTTCTTCTAGGTTAAACCGTTCGTTTGCAGTAACCGTTTTCATTTTTAGGTTTCACTCTGTTTTCTCCTATAGGGATACATGTATTTGGAACTCTAAATTAAACACGGTTTCTGCTAGCTCTTTGAAACTTGACACAATAAAGCAGTTTCAAGTTCTATCTCTATGGTTTGTTTGCTGTTGATGTAGGCCTAAGCAGAGACTGGCAAAAATGACTTTCATGGAAAGGGATTGCCAAGCTTCCAAAAAACTACGAGTTGCCTGAAATCTCAGCAAACATTTTTTCACCCAATCTTGATGATTCTTTAAGGTAATTATCAGTACACCAAATCCACTAGGCTCACCAAATTTCGTTCTTTTAGGTTAAACCGTTCGTTTGTAGTAACCGTTTTCATTTTTAGGTTTCACTCTGTTTTCTCCTATAGGGATACATGTATTTGGAACTCTAAATCAAACACGGTTTGTGCTAGCTCTTTGAAACTTGACACAATAAAGCAGTTTAGGGTTCTATCTCTATGGTTTGTTTGCTGTTGATGTAGCCCTAAGCAGGAACTGGCGAAAATCACTTTCATGGAAAGGGGTTGCCAAGCTTCCAAAAAACTACGAGTTGCCTGAAATCTCAGCAAACACTTTTTCACCCAATCTTGATGATTCTTTCAGGTAATGATGAGTACACCAAAAACACTTGGCTCACCAAATTTCGTTCTTCTAGGTTAAACCGTTCGTTTGCAGTAACCGTTTTCATTTTTAGGTTTCACTCTGTTGTCTTCTATAGGGATACATGTATTTGGAACTCTAAATCATACACGGTTTGGGCTAGCTCTTTGAAACTTGACACAATAAAGCAGTTTCAATTTCTATCTCTATGGTTTGTTTGCTGTTGATGTAGCCCTAAGCAGAGACTGGCGAAAATCACTTTCATGGAAAGGGGTTACCAAGCTTCCAAAAAACTACGCGTTGCCTGAAATCTCAGCAAACGTTTTTCAACCCAATCTTGATGATTCTTTCAGGTAATGATCAGTAAACCAAAACCACTTGGCTCACCAAATTTCGTTCTTCTAGGTTAAACCGTTCGTTTGCAGTAACCGTTTTCATTTTTAGGTTTCACTCTGTTTTCTCCTATAGGGATACATGTATTTGGAACTCTAAATTAAACACGGTTTCTGCTGGCTCTTTGAAACTTGACACAATAAAGCAGTTTCAAGTTCTATCTCTATGGTTTGTTTGCTGTTGATGTAGGCCTAAGCAGAGACTGGCAAAAATCACTTTCATGGAAAGGGATTGCCAAGCTTCCAAAAAACTACGAGTTGCCTGAAATCTCAGCAAACATTTTTTCACCCAATCTTGATGATTCTTTAAGGTAATTTCAGTACACCAAATCCACTAGGCTCACCAAATTTCGTTCTTTTAGGTTAAACCGTTCGTTTGTAGTAACCGTTTTCATTTTTAGGTTTCACTCTGTTTTCTCCTATAAAGATACATGTATTTGGAACTCTAAATCAAACACGGTTTGTGCTAGCTCTTTGAAACTTGACACAATAAAGCAGTTTCAAGTTCTATCTCTATGGTTTGTGTGCTGTTGATGTAGCCCTCAGCAGAGGCTGGCGAAAATCACTTTCATGGAAAGGGGATGCCAAGCTTCCAAAAAACTACGATTTGCCTGAAATCTCAGCAAACATTTTTTCACCCAATCTTGATGATTCTTTAAGGTAAAGATCAGTACACCAAAACCACTTGGCTCACCAAATTTCGTTCTTCTAGGTTAAACCGTTCGTTTGCAGTAACCGTTTTCATTTTTAGGTTTCACTGTGTTTTCTCCTATAGGGATACATTTATTTGGAACTCTAAATCAAACACGGTTTGTGCTAGCTCTTTGAAACTTGACACAATAAAGCAGTTTCAAGTTCTATCTCTATGGTTTGTGTGCTGTCGATGTAGCCCTAAGCAGAGACTGGCGAAAATCACTTCCATGGAAAGGGGTTGACAAGCTTCCAAAAAACTACGAGTTGCCTGAAATCTGAGCAACATTTTTTCACCCAATCTTGATGATTCTTTCAGGTAATGATTAGTACACAAAAACCATTTGGCTCACCAAATTTCGTTCTTCTAGGTTAAACCGTTCGTTTGCAGTATCCGTTTCATTTTTAAGTTTCACTCTGTTTTCTCCTATAGGGATCCATGTATTTGGAACTCTAAATCAAACACGGTTTGTGCTAGCTCTTTGAAATTTGACACAATAAAGCAGTTTCAAGTTCTATCTCTATGGTTTGTTTGCTGTTGATGTAGCCCTAAGCAGAGACTGGCGAAAATCACTTTCATGGAAAAGGGTTGCCAAGCTTCCAAAAAACTACGAGTTGCCTGAGATCGCAGCAAACATTTTTTCACCCAATCTTGATAATTCTTTCAGGTAATGCTCACCACACCAAAACCACTTGGCTCACCAAATTTCGTTCTTCTAGGTTAAACGGTTCGTTTGCAGTAGCCATTTTCATCTTTAGGTTTCACTCTGTTTTTTCCTATAGGGATACATGTATTTGGAACTCTAAATCAAACACGGTTTGTGCTAGCTCTTTGAAACTTGACACAATAAAGCAGTTTCTAGTTCTATCTCTATGGTTTGTGTGCTGTTGATGTAGCTCTAAGCAGAGACTGGCGAAAATCACTTTCATAAAAAGAGGTTGACAAGCTTCAAAAAAACTACAAGTTTCCTGAAATCTCAGCAAACATTGTTTCACCCAATCTTAATGATTCTTTCAGGTAATGATCAGTACACCAAAACCACTTGGCTCACCAAATTTCGTTCTTCTAGGTTAAACCGTTCGTTTGCAGTAACCGTATTCATTTTTAGGTTTCACTCTGTTTTTTCCTATAGGGATACATGTATTTGGAACTCTAAATCAAACACGGTTTGTGCTAGCTCTTTGAAACTTGACACAATAAAGCAGTTTCTAGTTCTATCTCTATGGTTTGTTTGCTGTTGATGTAGCCCTAAGCAGAGACTGGCGAAAATCACTTTCATGGAAAGGGGTTGCCAATCTTCGAAAAATTAAGAGTTGCCTGAAATCTCAGCAAACATTTTTTCACCCAATCTTGATGATTCTTTCAGGTAATGATCAATTCACCAAAACCACTTGGCTCACCAAATTTCGTTCTTCTAGGTTAAACCATTCGTTTGCAGTAACCGTTTTCATTTTTAGGTTTCACTCTGTTTTCTTCTATAGGGATACATGTATTTGGAACCATAAATCAAACACGGTTTGTGCTAGATCTTTGAAACTTGACACTATAAAGCAGTCTCAAGTTCTATCTCTATGGTTTGTGTGCTGTTGATGTAGCCCCAAGCAGAGACTGGCGAAAATCACTTTTATGGAAAGGGGTTGCCAAGCTTCCAAAAAACTATGAGTTGCTTGAAATCTCAGCAAACATTTTTTCACCCAATCTTGATGATTCTTTCAGGTAATGATCAGTACACCGAAACCACTTGGCTCACCAAATTTCGTTCTTCTAGGTTAAACCGTTCGTTTGCAGTAACCGTTTTTATTTTTAGGTTTCACTCTGTTTTCTCCTATAGGGATACATGTATTTGGAACTCTAAATCAAACACGGTTTCTGCTAGCTCTTTGAAACTTGACACAAGGAAGCAGTTTCAAGTTCTATCTCTATGGTTTCTTTACTGTTGATGTAGCCCTAAGCACAGACTGGCAAAATCACTTTCATGGAAAGGGGTTGCCAAGCTTCCAAAAAACTACGCGTTGCCTGAAATCTCAGCAAACACTTTTTCACCCAATCTTGATGATTCTTTCAGGTAATGATCAGTACACCAAAACCACTTTGCTCACCAAATTTCGTTCTTCTAGGTTAAACCGTTTGTTTGCAGTAACCGTTTTCATTTTTAGGTTTCACTTTGTTTTCTCCTATAGAAATACATGTATTTGGAACTCTAAATCAAACACAGTTTGTGCTAGCTCTTTGAAACGTGAAACAAGAAAACAGTTTGAAGTTCTATCTTCATGGTTTGTTTCCTATTTATGTAGCCCTAAGCAGAGACTGGCGAAAATCACTGTCATGGAAAGGGGTTGCCAAGCTTCCAAAAAACTACGAGTTGCCTGAAATCTCAGCAAACATTTTTTCACCCAATCTTGATGATTCTTTCAGGTAATGATCAGTACACCAAAACCACTTGGCTCACCAAATTTCGTTCTTCTAGGTTAAACCGTTCGTTTGCAGTAACCGTTTTCATTTTTAGGTTTCACTCTGTTTTCTCCTATAGGGATACATGTATTTGGAACTCTAAATTAAACACGGTTTCTGCTAGCACTTTGAAACTTGACACAATAAAGCAGTTTCAAGTTCTATCTCTATGGTTTGTTTGCTGTTGATGTAGGCCTAAGCAGAGACTGGCAAAAATGACTTTCATGGAAAGGGATTGCCAAGCTTCCAAAAAACTACGAGTTGCCTGAAATCTCAGCAAACATTTTTTCACCCAATCTTGATGATTCTTTAAGGTAATTATCAGTACACCAAATCCACTAGGCTCACCAAATTTCGTTCTTTTAGGTTAAACCGTTCGTTTGTAGTAACCGTTTTCATTTTTAGGTTTCACTCTGTTTTCTCCTATAGGGATACATGTATTTGGAACTCTAAATCAAACACGGTTTGTGCTAGCTCTTTGAAACTTGACACAATAAAGCAGTTTAGGGTTCTATCTCTATGGTTTGTTTGCTGTTGATGTAGCCCTAAGCAGGAACTGGCGAAAATCACTTTCATGGAAAGGGGTTGCCAAGCTTCCAAAAAACTACGAGTTGCCTGAAATCTCAGCAAACACTTTTTCACCCAATCTTGATGATTCTTTCAGGTAATGATGAGTACACCAAAAACACTTGGCTCACCAAATTTCGTTCTTCTAGGTTAAACCGTTCGTTTGCAGTAACCGTTTTCATTTTTAGGTTTCACTCTGTTGTCTTCTATAGGGATACATGTATTTGGAACTCTAAATCATACACGGTTTGGGCTAGCTCTTTGAAACTTGACACAATAAAGCAGTTTCAATTTCTATCTCTATGGTTTGTTTGCTGTTGATGTAGCCCTAAGCAGAGACTGGCGAAAATCACTTTCATGGAAAGGGGTTACCAAGCTTCCAAAAAACTACGCGTTGCCTGAAATCTCAGCAAACGTTTTTCAACCCAATCTTGATGATTCTTTCAGGTAATGATCAGTAAACCAAAACCACTTGGCTCACCAAATTTCGTTCTTCTAGGTTAAACCGTTCGTTTGCAGTAACCGTTTTCATTTTTAGGTTTCACTCTGTTTTCTCCTATAGGGATACATGTATTTGGAACTCTAAATTAAACACGGTTTCTGCTGGCTCTTTGAAACTTGACACAATAAAGCAGTTTCAAGTTCTATCTCTATGGTTTGTTTGCTGTTGATGTAGGCCTAAGCAGAGACTGGCAAAAAACACTTTCATGGAAAGGGATTGCCAAGCTTCCAAAAAACTACGAGTTGCCTGAAATCTCAGCAAACATTTTTTCACCCAATCTTGATGATTCTTTAAGGTAATTTTCAGTACACCAAATCCACTAGGCTCACCAAATTTCGTTCTTTTAGGTTAAACCGTTCGTTTGTAGTAACCGTTTTCATTTTTAGGTTTCACTCTGTTTTCTCCTATAGGGATACATGTATTTGGAACTCTAAATCAAACACGGTTTGTGCTAGCTCTTTGAAACTTGACACAATAAAGCAGTTTAGGGTTCTATCTCTATGGTTTGTTTGCTGTTGATGTAGCCCTAAGCAGGAACTGGCGAAAATCACTTTCATGGAAAGGGGTTGCCAAGCTTCCAAAAAACTACGAGTTGCCTGAAATCTCAGCAAACACTTTTTCACCCAATCTTGATGATTCTTTCAGGTAATGATGAGTACACCAAAAACACTTGGCTCACCAAATTTCGTTCTTCTAGGTTAAACCGTTCGTTTGCAGTAACCGTTTTCATTTTTAGGTTTCACTCTGTTGTCTTCTATAGGGATACATGTATTTGGAACTCTAAATCATACACGGTTTGGGCTAGCTCTTTGAAACTTGACACAATAAAGCAGTTTCAATTTCTATCTCTATGGTTTGTTTGCTGTTGATGTAGCCCTAAGCAGAGACTGGCGAAAATCACTTTCATGGAAAGGGGTTACCAAGCTTCCAAAAAACTACGCGTTGCCTGAAATCTCAGCAAACGTTTTTCAACCCAATCTTGATGATTCTTTCAGGTAATGATCAGTAAACCAAAACCACTTGGCTCACCAAATTTCGTTCTTCTAGGTTAAACCGTTCGTTTGCAGTAACCGTTTTCATTTTTAGGTTTCACTCTGTTTTCTCCTATAGGGATACATGTATTTGGAACTCTAAATTAAACACGGTTTCTGCTGGCTCTTTGAAACTTGACACAATAAAGCAGTTTCAAGTTCTATCTCTATGGTTTGTTTGCTGTTGATGTAGGCCTAAGCAGAGACTGGCAAAAAACACTTTCATGGAAAGGGATTGCCAAGCTTCCAAAAAACTACGAGTTGCCTGAAATCTCAGCAAACATTTTTTCACCCAATCTTGATGATTCTTTAAGGTAATTTTCAGTACACCAAATCCACTAGGCTCACCAAATTTCGTTCTTTTAGGTTAAACCGTTCGTTTGTAGTAACCGTTTTCATTTTTAGGTTTCACTCTGTTTTCTCCTATAAAGATACATGTATTTGGAACTCTAAATCAAACACGGTTTGTGCTAGCTCTTTGAAACTTGACACAATAAAGCAGTTTCAAGTTCTATCTCTATGGTTTGTGTGCTGTTGATGTAGCCCTCAGCAGAGGCTGGCGAAAATCACTTTCATGGAAAGGGGATGCCAAGCTTCCAAAAAACTACGATTTGCCTGAAATCTCAGCAAACATTTTTTCACCCAATCTTGATGATTCTTTAAGGTAAAGATCAGTACACCAAAACCACTTGGCTCACCAAATTTCGTTCTTCTAGGTTAAACCGTTCGTTTGCAGTAACCGTTTTCATTTTTAGGTTTCACTGTGTTTTCTCCTATAGGGATACATATATTTGGAACTCTAAATCAAACATGGTTTGTGCTAGCTCTTTGAAACTTGACACAATAAAGCAGTTTAGGGTTCTATCTCTATGGTTTGTTTGCTGTTGATGTAGCTTTAAGCAGGAACTGGCGAAAATCACTTTCATGGAAAGGGGTTGCCAAGCTTCCAAAAAACTACGAGTTGCCTGAAATCTCAGCAAACATTTTTTCATCCAATCTTCATGATTCTTTCAGGTAATGATCAGTACACCAAAACCACTTGGCTCACCAAATTTCGATCTCCTATTTTAAACCGTTCGTTTGCAGTAACCGTTTTCATCTTTAGGTTTCACTCTGTTTTCTCCTATAGAGATACATGTATTTGGAACTCTAAATCAAACACGGTTTGTGCTAGCTCTTTGAAACTTGAAACAATAAAGCAGTTGCAAGTTCTATTTCTATGGTTTGTTTGCTGTTGATGTAGCCCTAAGCAGAGACTGGCGAAAATCACTTTCATGGAAAGGGGTTGCCAAGCTTGCAAAAAACTACGAGTTTCCTGAAATCTCAGCAAACATTTTTTCACCCAATTTTGATGATTCTTTCAGGTAATTATCAGTACACCAAAACCACTTGGCTCACCAAATTTCGTTCTTCTAGGTTAAACCGTTCGTTTGCAGTAACCGTTTTCATTTTTAGGTTTCACTCTGTTTTCTCCTATAGGGATACATGTATTTGGAACTCTAAATCAAACACGGTTTGTGCTAGCTTTTTGAAACTTGAAACAATAAAGCAGTTTCAAGTTCTATCTCTATGGTTTGTTTGCTGTTGATGTAGCCCTAAGATGAGACTTGCGAAAATCACATTCAAGGAAAGGGGTTGCCAAGCTTCCAAAAAACTACGAGTTGCCTGAAATCTCAGCAAACATATTTTCACCGAATCTTGATGATTCTTTCAGGTAATGATAAGTACACCAATACCACTTGGCTCACCAAATTTCGTTCTTCTAGGTTAAACCGTTCGTTTGCAGTAACCGTTTTCATTTTTAGGTTTCACTCTGTTTTCTCCTATAGGGATACATGTATTTGTAACTCTAAATGAAACAAGGTTTGTGCTAGCTCTTTGAAACTTGACACAGTAAAGCATTTTCAAGTTCTATCTCTATGGTTTGTTTGCTGTTGATGTAGCCCTAAGCAGAGACTGGCGAAAATCACTTTCATGGAAAGGTTTTGCCAAGCTTCCAAAAAACTACGAGTTTCCTGAAATCTCAGCAAACATTTTTAAACCCATTCTTGATGATTCTTTCAGGTAATGATCAGTACACCAAAACCACTTGGTTCACCAAATTTTGTTCTTCTAGATAAAACCGTTCGTTTGCAGTAACCGTTTTCATTTTTAGGTTTCACTCTGTTTTATCCTATAGGGATACATGTATTTGGAACTCTAAATCAAACACGGTTTGTCCTAGCTCTTTGAAACTTGACACAATAAAGCAGTTTAGGGTTCTATCTCGACAGTTTGCTGGCTGTTGATGTAGACCTAAGAAGAGACTGGCGAAAATCACTTTCATGGAAAGGGGTTGCCACGCTTCCAAAAAACTACGAGTTGCCTGAAATCTCAGCAAACATTTTTTCACCCAATCTTGATGATTCTTTCAGGTAATGATCAGTACACCAAAACCACTTGGCTCACCAAATTTCGTTCTCCTATTTTAATCCGTTCGTTTGCAGTAACCGTTTTCATCTTTAGGTTTCCCTCTGTTTTCTCCTATAGGGATACATGTATTTGGAACTCTAAATCAAACACGGTTTGTGCTAGCTCTTTGAAACTTGACACAAGAAAGCAGTTTCAAGTTCTATCTGTATGGTTTGTTTGTTGTTTATGTAGCCCTAAGCAGAGACTGGCGAAAATCACTTTCATGGAAAGGGGTTGCCAAGCTTCCAAAAAACTAAGAGTTGCCTAAATTCTCAGCAAACATTTTTTAACCCAATCTTGATGATTCTTTCAGGTAATGATCAGTACACCAAAACCACTTGGCTCAACAAATTTCGTTCTTCTAGGTTAAACCGTTCATTTGCAGTAACCGTTTTCATTTTCAGGTTTCATTATGTTTTCTCCTATAGGGATACATTTATTTGGAACTCTAAATCAAACACGGTTTCTGCTAGCTCTTTGAAGCTTGAAACAAGAAAGCAGTTTCAAGTTCTATCTCTATGGTTTGTTTGCTGTTGATGTAGCCCTAAGCAGAGACTGGCGAAAATCACTTTCATGGAAAGGGGTTGCCAAGCTTCCAAAAAACTAGGAGTTTCCTGAAATCTCAGCAAACATTTTCTCAACCAATCTTGATGATTCTTTCAGGTAATGATCAGTACACAATAACCACTTGGCTCACCAAATTTCGTTCTTCTAGGTTAAACCGTTCGTTTGCAGTAACAGTTTTCATTTTTAGGTTTCACTCTGTTTTCTCCTTTAGGGATACCTGTATTTAGAACTCTAAATCAAACACGGTTTGTGCTAGCTCTTTGAAACTTGACACAATAAAGCAGTTTCAAGTTCTATCTCTATGGTTTGTTTGCTGTTGATGTAGCCCTAAGCAGAGACTGGCGAAAATCACTTTCATGGAAAGGGGTTGCCAAGCTTCCAAAAAACTACGAGTTGCCTGAAATCTCTGCAAACATTTTTCACCAAATCTTGATGATTCTTTCAGGTAATGATCAATACACCAAAACCATTTGGCTCACCAAATTTCGTTCTTCTAGGTTAAACCGTTCGTTTGCAGTAACCGTTTTCATTTTTAGGTTTCACTCTGTTTTCTCCTTTAGGGATACATGTATTTGGAACTCTAAATCAAACATGGTTTGTGCTAGCTCTTTGAAACTTGACACAATAAAGCAGTTTCAAGTTCTATCTCTATGGTTTGTTTGCTGTTGATGTAGCCCTAAGCAGAGACTGGCGAAAATCACTTTCATGGAAAGGGGTTGCCAAGCTTCCAAAAAACTACGAGTTGCCTGAAATCTCAGTAAACATTTTTTCACCCAATCTTGATGATTCTTTAAGGTAAAGATCAGTACACCAAAACCACTTGGCTCACCAAATTTCGTTCTTCTAGGTTAAACCGTTCGTTTGCAGTAACCGTTTTCATTTTTAGGTTTCACTCTGTTTTCTCCTATAGGGATACATGTATTTGGAACTCTAAATCAAACATGGTTTGTGCTAGCTCTTTGAAACTTGACACAATAAAGCAGTTTAGGGTTCTATCTCTATGGTTTGTTTGCTGTTGATGTAGCTTTAAGCAGGAACTGGCGAAAATCACTTTCATGGAAAGGGGTTGCCAAGCTTCCAAAAAACTACGAGTTGCCTGAAATCTCAGCAAACATTTTTTCATCCAATCTTCATGATTCTTTCAGGTAATGATCAGTACACCAAAACCACTTGGCTCACCAAATTTCGATCTCCTATTTTAAACCGTTCGTTTGCAGTAACCGTTTTCATCTTTAGGTTTCACTCTGTTTTCTCCTATAGAGATACATGTATTTGGAACTCTAAATCAAACACGGTTTGTGCTAGCTCTTTGAAACTTGAAACAATAAAGCAGTTGCAAGTTCTATTTCTATGGTTTGTTTGCTGTTGATGTAGCCCTAAGCAGAGACTGGCGAAAATCACTTTCATGGAAAGGGGTTGCCAAGCTTGCAAAAAACTACGAGTTTCCTGAAATCTCAGCAAACATTTTTTCACCCAATTTTGATGATTCTTTCAGGTAATTATCAGTACACCAAAACCACTTGGCTCACCAAATTTCGTTCTTCTAGGTTAAACCGTTCGTTTGCAGTAACCGTTTTCATTTTTAGGTTTCACTCTGTTTTCTCCTACAGGGATACATGTATTTGGAACTCTAAATCAAACACGGTTTGTGCTAGCTCTTTGAAACTTGAAACAATAAAGCAGTTTCAAGTTCTATCTCTATGGTTTGTTTGCTGTTGATGTAGCCCTAAGCAGAGACTGGCGAAAATCACTTCCATGGAAAGGGGTTGCCAAGCTTCCAAAAAACTACGAGTTGCCTGAAATCTCAGCAAACATTTTTCACCAAATCTTGGTGATTCTTTCAGGTAATGATCAATACACCAAAACCATTTGGCTCACCAAATTTCGTTCTTCTAGGTTAAACCGTTCGTTTGCAGTAACCGTTTTCATTTTTAGGTTTCACTCTGTTTTCTCCTTTAGGGATACATGTATTTGGAACTCTAAATCAAACATGGTTTGTGCTAGCTCTTTGAAACTTGACACAATAAAGCAGTTTCAAGTTCTATCTCTATGGTTTGTTTGCTGTTGATGTAGCCCTAAGCAGAGACTGGCGAAAATCACATTCATGTAATGGGGTTGCCAATCTTCGAAATAACAACAAGTTGCCTGAATACTCAGCAAACATTTTTTCACTCAATCTTGATGATTCTTTCAGGTAATGATCAGTACACCAAAACCACTTGGCTCACCAAATTTCGATCTCCTATTTTAAACCGTTCGTTTGCAGTAACCGTTTTCATCTTTAGGTTTCACTCTGTTTTCTCCTATAGAGATACATGTATTTGGAACTCTAAATCAAACACGGTTTGTGCTAGCTCTTTGAAACTTGAAACAATAAAGCAGTTGCAAGTTCTATTTCTATGGTTTGTTTGCTGTTGATGTAGCCCTAAGCAGAGACTGGCGAAAATCACTTTCATGGAAAGGGGTTGCCAAGCTTGCAAAAAACTACGAGTTTCCTGAAATCTCAGCAAACATTTTTTCACCCAATTTTGATGATTCTTTCAGGTAATTATCAGTACACCAAAACCACTTGGCTCACCAAATTTCGTTCTTCTAGGTTAAACCGTTCGTTTGCAGTAACCGTTTTCATTTTTAGGTTTCACTCTGTTTTCTCCTACAGGGATACATGTATTTGGAACTCTAAATCAAACACGGTTTGTGCTAGCTCTTTGAAACTTGAAACAATAAAGCAGTTTCAAGTTCTATCTCTATGGTTTGTTTGCTGTTGATGTAGCCCTAAGCAGAGACTGGCGAAAATCACTTCCATGGAAAGGGGTTGCCAAGCTTCCAAAAAACTACGAGTTGCCTGAAATCTCAGCAAACATTTTTCACCAAATCTTGGTGATTCTTTCAGGTAATGATCAATACACCAAAACCATTTGGCTCACCAAATTTCGTTCTTCTAGGTTAAACCGTTCGTTTGCAGTAACCGTTTTCATTTTTAGGTTTCACTCTGTTTTCTCCTTTAGGGATACATGTATTTGGAACTCTAAATCAAACATGGTTTGTGCTAGCTCTTGAAACTTGACACAATAAAGCAGTTTCAAGTTCTATCTCTATGGTTTGTTTGCTGTTGATGTAGCCCTAAGCAGAGACTGGCGAAAATCACATTCATGTAATGGGGTTGCCAATCTTCGAAATAACAACAAGTTGCCTGAATACTCAGCAAACATTTTTTCACTCAATCTTGATGATTCTTTCAGGTAATGATCAGTACACCAAAACCACTTGGCTCACCAAATTTCGTTCTTCTAGGTTAAACCGTTCGTTAGCAGTAACCGTTTTCATTTTTAGGTTTTACTCTGTTTTCTCCTATAGGGATACATGTATTTGGACCTCTAAATCAAACTCGGTTTGTTCTAGCTCTTTGAAACTTGACACAATAAAGCAGTTTCAAGTTCTATCTCTATGGCTTGTGTGCTGTTGATGTAGCCCTAAGCAGAGACTGGCGAAAATCACTTTCATGGAAAGGGGTTGACAAGCTTCCAAAAAACTACGAGTTGCTTGAAATCTCAGCAAACATTTTTTCACCCAATCTTGATGATTCTTTCAGGTAATGATCAGTACACCAAAACCGCTTGGCTCACCAAATTTCGTTCTTCTAGGTTAAACCGTTCATTTGCAGTAACCGTATTCATTTTTAGGTTTCATTCTGTTTTCTCCTATAGGAATACATGTATTTGGAACTCTAAATCTAACACGGTTTGTGCTAGCTCTTTGAAACTTGACACAATAAAGCAGTTTCAAGTTCTATCTCTATGGTTTGTGTGCTGTCGATGTAGCCCTAAGCAGAGACTGGCGAAAATCACTTCCATGGAAAGGGGTTGACAAGCTTCCAAAAAACTACGAGTTGCCTGAAATCTGAGCAACATTTTTTCATCCAATCTTGATGATTCTTTCAGGTAATGATTAGTACACAAAAACCATTTGGCTCACCAAATTTCGTTCTTCTAGGTTAAACCGTTCGTTTGCAGTATCCGTTTCATTTTTAAGTTTCACTCTGTTTTCTCCTATAGGGATCCATGTATTTGGAACTCTAAATCAAACACGGTTTGTGCTAGCTCTTTGAAATTTGACACAATAAAGCAGTTTCAAGTTCTATCTCTATGGTTTGTTTGCTGTTGATGTAGCCCTAAGCAGAGACTGGCGAAAATCACTTTCATGGAAAAGGGTTGCCAAGCTTCCAAAAAACTACGAGTTGCCTGAGATCGCAGCAAACATTTTTTCACCCAATCTTGATAATTCTTTCAGGTAATGCTCACCACACCAAAACCACTTGGCTCACCAAATTTCGTTCTTCTAGGTTAAACGGTTCGTTTGCAGTAGCCATTTTCATCTTTAGGTTTCACTCTGTTTTTTCCTATAGGGATACATGTATTTGGAACTCTAAATCAAACACGGTTTGTGCTAGCTCTTTGAAACTTGACACAATAAAGCAGTTTCTAGTTCTATCTCTATGGTTTGTGTGCTGTTGATGTAGCTCTAAGCAGAGACTGGCGAAAATCACTTTCATAAAAAGAGGTTGACAAGCTTCAAAAAAACTACAAGTTTCCTGAAATCTCAGCAAACATTGTTTCACCCAATCTTAATGATTCTTTCAGGTAATGATCAGTACACCAAAACCACTTGGCTCACCAAATTTCGTTCTTCTAGGTTAAACCGTTCGTTTGCAGTAACCGTATTCATTTTTAGGTTTCACTCTGTTTTTTCCTATAGGGATACATGTATTTGGAACTCTAAATCAAACACGGTTTGTGCTAGCTCTTTGAAACTTGACACAATAAAGCAGTTTCTAGTTCTATCTCTATGGTTTGTTTGCTGTTGATGTAGCCCTAAGCAGAGACTGGCGAAAATCACTTTCATGGAAAGGGGTTGCCAATCTTCGAAAAATTAAGAGTTGCCTGAAATCTCAGCAAACATTTTTTCACCCAATCTTGATGATTCTTTCAGGTAATGATCAATTCACCAAAACCACTTGGCTCACCAAATTTCGTTCTTCTAGGTTAAACCATTCGTTTGCAGTAACCGTTTTCATTTTTAGGTTTCACTCTGTTTTCTTCTATAGGGATACATGTATTTGGAACCATAAATCAAACACGGTTTGTGCTAGATCTTTGAAACTTGACACTATAAAGCAGTCTCAAGTTCTATCTCTATGGTTTGTGTGCTGTTGATGTAGCCCCAAGCAGAGACTGGCGAAAATCACTTTTATGGAAAGGGGTTGCCAAGCTTCCAAAAAACTATGAGATGCTTGAAATCTCAGCAAACATTTTTTCACCCAATCTTGATGATTCTTTCAGGTAATGATCAGTACACCGAAACCACTTGGCTCACCAAATTTCGTTCTTCTAGGTTAAACCGTTCGTTTGCAGTAACCGTTTTTATTTTTAGGTTTCACTCTGTTTTCTCCTATAGGGATACATGTATTTGGAACTCTAAATCAAACACGGTTTCTGCTAGCTCTTTGAAACTTGACACAAGGAAGCAGTTTCAAGTTCTATCTCTATGGTTTCTTTACTGTTGATGTAGCCCTAAGCACAGACTGGCAAAATCACTTTCATGGAAAGGGGTTGCCAAGCTTCCAAAAAACTACGATTTGCCTGAAATCTCAGCAAACATTTTTTCACCCAATCTTGATGATTCTTTCAGGTAATGATTAGTACACCAACACCACTTGGCTCACCAAATTTCGTTCTTCTATGTTAAACCGTTCGTTTGCAGTAACCGTTTTCATTTTTAGGTTTCACTCTGTTTTCTCCTATAGGGATACATGTATTTGGAACTCTAAATGAAACACGGTTTGTGCTATCTCTTTGAAACTTTACACAATAAAGAAGTTTCAAGTTCTTTCTCTATGGTTTATTTGCTGTTGATGTAGCCCTAAGCAGAGACTGGCGAAAATCACTTTCATGGAAAGGGTTTGCCAAGCTTCCGAAAAACTACGAGTTGTCTGAAATCTCAGCAAACATTTTTTAACACAATTTTGATGATTCTTTCAGGTAATGATCAGTACACCAAAACCACTTGGCTCACCAAATTTCGTTTTTCTAGGTTAAACCGTTCATTTGCAGTAACCGTTTTCATTTTTAGGTTTCACTCTGTTTTCTCCTATAGGGATACATGTATTTGGAACTCTAAATCATACACGGTTTGTGCTAGCTCTTTGAAACTTGACACAATAAAGCAGTTTCAACTTCTATCTGTATGGTTTGTGTTCTGTTGATGTAGCCCTAAGCAGAGACTGGTGAAAATCACTTTCATGGAAAGGGGTTGACAAGTTTCCAAAAAACTACGAGTTGCCTGAAATCTCAGCAAACATTTTTTCACCCAATCTTGATGATTGTTTCAGGTAATGATCAGTACACCAAAACCACTTGGCTCACCAAATTTCGTTCTTGTAGGTAAAACCGTTCGTTTGCAGTAACCGTTTTCATTTTTACGTTTCACTCTGCTTTCTCCTATAGGAATACATGTATTTGGAACTCTAAATCAAACACGGTTTGTGCTAGCTCTTTGAAACTTGACACAATAAAGCAGTTTCAAGTTCTATCTCTATGGTTTGTTTGCTGTTGATGTAGCCCTAAGCAGAGACTGGCGAAAATCACTTTCATGGAAAGGGGTTGCCATGCTTCCAAAAAACTACGAGTTGCCTGAAATCTCAGCAAACATTTTTTCACCCAATCTTGATGAGTCTTTCAGGAATGATCAGTACACCAAAACCACTTGGCTCACCAAATTTCGTTCTTCTAGGTTAAACCGTTCGTTTGCAGTAACCGTTTTCATTTTTAGGTTTCATTCTGTTTTCTCTTATAGGGTTACAAGTATTTGGAACTCTAAAACAAACACGGTTTGTGCTAGCTCTTTGAAACTTGACACAAAAAAGCAGTTTCTTGTTCTATCTCTATATTTTGTTTGCTGTTGATTTAGCCCTAAGCAGAGACTGGCGAAATTCACTTTCATGGAAAGGGGTTGCCAAGCTTCCAAAAAACTACGAGTTGCCTGAAATCTCAGAAAACATTTTTCACCCAATCTTGATGATTCTTTCAGGTAATGATCAGTACACCAAAACCACTTGGCTCACCAAATTTCATTCTTCTAGGTTAAACCGTTCGTTTGCAGTAAACGTTTTCATCTTTAGGTTTCACTCTGTTTTCTCCTATAGGGATACATGTATTTGAAACTCTAAATCAAACACGGTTTGTCCTAGCTCTTTGAAACTTGACACAGTACAGCAGTTTCAAGTTCTATCTCTATGGTTTGTTTGCTGCTGATGTAGCCCTAAGTAGAGACCGGCGAAAATCACTTTCATGGAAAGGGGTTGCCAAGCTTCCAAAAAACTGCGAGTTGCCTGAAATCTCAGCAAACATTTTTTCTCCCAATCTTGATGATTCTTTCAGGTAATGATCAGTACACCAAAACCACTTGGGCTCACCAAATTTCGTTCTTCTAGGTTAAACCGTTCGTTTGCAGTAACCGTTTATATTTTTAGGTTTCACTCTGTTTTCTCCTATAGGGATACATGTATTTGGAACTCTAAATCAAACACGGTTTGTGCTAGCTCTTTGAAACTTGACACAAGAAAGCAGTTTCAAGTTCTGTCTCTATGGTTTCTTTGCTGTTGATGTAGCCCTAAGCACAGACTGGCAAAATCACTTTCATGGAAAGGGGTTGCTAAGCTTCCAAAAACTGCGAGTTGCCTGAAATCTCACAAACATTTTTTCACCCAATCTTGATGATTCTTTCAAGTAATGATCAGTACACCAACACCACTTGGCTCACCAAATTTCGTTCTACTATGTTAAACCATTCGTTTGCAGTAACCGTTTACATTTTTAGGTTTCACTCTGTTTTCTCCTATGGGGATACATGTATTTGGAACTCTAAATGAAACACGGTTTGTGCTATCTCTTTGAAACTTTACACAATAAAGAAGTTTCAAGTTCTATCTCTATGGTTTATTTGCTGTTGATGTAGCCCTAAGCAGAGACTGGCGAAAATCACTTTCATGGAAAGGGTTTGCCAAGCTTCCGAAAAACTACGAGTTTTCTGAAATCTCAGCAAACATTTTTTAACCCAATTTTGATGATTCTTTCAGGTAATGATCAGTACACCAAAACCACTTGGCTCACCAAATTTCGTTCTTCTAGGTTAAACCGTTCATTTGCAGTAACCGTTTTCATTTTTAGGTTTCACTCTGTTTTCTCCTATAGGGATACATGTATTTGAACTCTAAATCATACACGGTTGTGCTAGCTCTTTGAAACTTGACACAATAAAGCAGTTTCAACTTTCTATCTGTATGGTTTGTGTGCTGTTGATGTAGCCCTAAGCAGAGACTGTTGAAAATCACTTTCATGGAAAGGGGTTGACAAGTTTCCAAAAAACTACGAGTTGCCTGAAATCTCAGCAAATATTTTTTCACCCAATCTTGATGATTCTTTCAGGTAATGATCAGTACACCAAAACCACTTGGCTCACCAAATTTCGTTCTCTAGGTTAAACCGTTCGTTTGCAGTAACCGTTTTCATTTTTAGGTTTCACTCTGTTTTCTCTTATAGGGATACATGTATTTGGAACTCTAAATCAAACAAGGTTTTGCTACCTCATTGAAATTTGACACAATAAAGCAGCTTCAAGTTCTATCTCTATGGTTTGTTTGCTGTTGATTTAGCCCTAAGCAGAGACTGGCGAAAATCACTTTCATGGAAAGGGGTTGCCATGCTTCCAAAAAACTACGAGTTGCCTGAAGTCTCAGCAAACATTTTTTCACCCAATCTTGATGAGTCTTTCAGGTAATGATCAGTACACCAAAACCACTTGGCTCACCAAATTTCGTTCTTCTAGGTTAAACCGTTCGTTTGCAGTAACCGTTTTCATTTTTAGGTTTCATTCTGTTTTCGATTATAGGGATACAAGTATTTGGAACTCTAAAACAAACACGGTTTGTGCTAGCTCTTTGAAACTTGACACAAAAAAGCAGTTTCATGTTCTTTCTCTATGGTTTGTTTGCTGTTGATGTGGCCCTAAGCAGAGACTGGCGAAATTCACTTTCATGGAATGGGGTTGCCAAGCTTCCAAAAAACTACGAGTTGCCTGAAATCTCAGCAAACATTTTTTTCACCCAATCTTGATGATTCTTTCAGGTAATGATCAGTACACCAAAACCACTTGGCTCACCAATTTCATTCTTATAGGTTAAACCGTTCGTTTGCAGTAAACGTTTTCATCTTTAGGTTTCACTCTGTTTTCTCCTATAGGGATACATGTATTTGGAACTCTAAATCAAACACGGTTTGTGCTAGCTCTTTGAAACTTGACACAAGAAAGCAGTTTCAAGTTCTATCTCTATGGTTTCTTTGCTGTTGATGTAGCCCTAAGCACAGACTGGCAAAATCACTTTCATGGAAGTGGTTGCCAAGCTTCCAAAAAACTGCGAGTTGCCTGAAATCTCAGCAAACTTTTTTCACCCAATCTTGATGATTCTTTCAAGTAATGATCAGTACACCAACACCACTTGGCTCACCAAATTTCGTTCTTCTATGTTAAACCATTCGTTTGCAGTAACCGTTTACATTTTTAGGTTTCACTCTGTTCTCTCCTATGGGATACATGTATTTGGAACTCTAAATGAAACACGGTTTGTGCTATCTCTTTGAAACTTTACACAATAAAGAAGTTTCAAGTTCTATCTCTATGGTTTATTTGCTGTTGATGTAGCCCTAAGCAGAGACTGGCGAAAATCACTTTCATGGAAAGGGTTTGCCAAGCTTCTGAAAAACTACGAGTTGTCTGAAATCTCAGCAAACATTTTTTAACCCAATTTTGATGATTCTTTCAGGTAATGATCAGTACACCAAAACCACTTGGCTCACAAATTTCGTTCTTCTAGGTTAAAACCGTTCATTTGCAGTAACCGTTTTCATTTTTAGGTTTCACTCTGTTTTCTCCTATAGGGATACATGTATTTGGAACTCTAAATCATACACGGTTTGTGCTAGCTCTTTGAAACTTGACACAATAAAGCAGTTTCAACTTCTATCTGTATGGTTTGTGTGCTGTTGATGTAGCCCTAAGCAGAGACTGTTGAAAATCACTTTCATGGAAAGGGGTTGACAAGTTTCCAAAAAACTACGAGTTGCCTGAAATCTCAGCAAATATTTTTTCACCCAATCTTGATGATTCTTTCAGGTAATGATCAGTACACCAAAACCACTTGGCTCACCAAATTTCGTTCTCTAGGTTAAACCGTTCGTTTGCAGTAACCGTTTTCATTTTTAGGTTTCACTCTGTTTTCTCTTATAGGGATACATGTATTTGGAACTCTAAATCAAACAAGGTTTGTGCTACCTCATTGAAATTTGACACAATAAAGCAGCTTCAAGTTCTATCTCTATGGTTTGTTTGCTGTTGATTTAGCCCTAAGCAGAGACTGGCGAAAATCACTTTCATGGAAAGGGGTTGCCATGCTTCCAAAAACTACTAGTTGCCTGAAATCTCAGCAAACATTTTTTCACCCAATCTTGATGAGTCTTTCAGGTAATGATCAGTACACCAAAACCACTTGGCTCACCAAATTTCGTTCTTCTAGGTTAAACCGTTCGTTTGCAGTAACCGTTTTCATTTTTAGGTTTCATTCTGTTTTCCTCTTATAGGGATACAAGTATTTGGAACTCTAAAACAAACACGGTTTGTGCTAGCTCTTTGAAACTTGACACAAAAAAGCAGTTTCATGTTCTTCTCTATGGTTTGTTTGCTGTTGATGTGGCCCTAAGCAGAGACTGGCGAAATTCACTTTCATGGAATGGGGTTGCCAAGCTTCTAAAAAACTACGAGTTGCCTGAAATCTCAGAAAACATTTTTTCACCCAATCTTGATGATTCTTTCAGGTAATGATCAGTACACCAAATCCACTTGGCTCACCAAATTTCGTTCTTCTAGGTTAAACCGTTCGTTTGCAGTAACCGTTTTTTTTTTAGGTTCACCTCTGTTTTCTCCTATAGGGATACATGTATTTGGAACTCTAAATCAACACGGTTTCTGCTAGCTCTTTGAAACTTGACACAAGGAAGCAGTTTCAAGTTCTATCTCTATGGTTTCTTTGCTGTTGATGTAGCCCTAAGCACAGACTGGCAAAATCACTTTCATGGAAAGGGGTTGCCAAGCTTCCAAAAAACTACGAGTTGCCTGAAATCTCAGCAAACATTTTTTCACCCAATCTTGGTGATTCTTTCAGGTAATGATTAGTACACCAACACCACTTGGCTCACCAAATTTCGTTCTTCTATGTTAAACCGTTCGTTTGCAGTAACCGTTTTCATTTTTAGGTTTCACTCTGTTTTCTCCTATAGGGATACATGTATTTGGAACTCTAAATGAAACACGGTTTGTGCTATCTCTTTGAAACTTTACACAATAAAGAAGTTTCAAGTTCTTTCTCTATGGTTTATTTGCTGTTGATGTAGCCCTAAGCAGAGACTGGCGAAAATCACTTTCATGGAAAGGGTTTGCCAAGCTTCCGAAAAACTACGAGTTGTCTGAAATCTCAGCAAACATTTTTTAACACAATTTTGATGATTCTTTCAGGTAATGATCAGTACACCAAACCACTTGGCTCACCAAATTTCGTTTTTTCTAGGTTAAACCGTTCATTTGCAGTAACCGTTTTCATTTTTAGGTTTCACTCTGTTTTCTCCTATAGGGATACATGTATTTGGAACTCTAAATCATACACGGTTTGTGCTAGCTCTTTGAAACTTGACACAATAAAGCAGTTTCAACTTCTATCTGTATGGTTTGTGTTCTGTTGATGTAGCCCTAAGCAGAGACTGGTGAAAATCACTTTCATGGAAAGGGGTTGACAAGTTTCCAAAAAACTACGAGTTGCCTGAAATCTCAGCAAACATTTTTTCACCCAATCTTGATGATTGTTTCAGGTAATGATCAGTACACCAAAACCACTTGGCTCACCAAATTTCGTTCTTGTAGGTAAAACCGTTCGTTTGCAGTAACCGTTTTCATTTTTACGTTTCACTCTGCTTTCTCCTATAGGAATACATGTATTTGGAACTCTAAATCAAACACGGTTTGTGCTAGCTCTTTGAAACTTGACACAATAAAGCAGTTTCAAGTTCTATGGTCTATGGTTTGTTTGCTGTTGATGTAGCCCTAAGCAGAGACTGGCGAAAATCACTTTCATGGAAAGGGTTGCCATGCTTCCAAAAAACTACGAGTTGCCTGAAATCTCAGCAAACATTTTTTCACCCCAATCTTGATGAGTCTTTCAGGTAATGATCAGTACACCAAAACCACTTGGCTCACCAAATTTCGTTCTTCTAGGTTAAACCGTTCGTTTGCAGTAACCGTTTTCATTTTTAGGTTTCATTCTGTTTTCTCTTATAGGGTTACAAGTATTTGGAACTCTAAAACAAACACGGTTTGTGCTAGCTCTTTGAAACTTGGACACAAAAAAGCAGTTTCTTGTTCTATCTCTATATTTTGTTTGCTGTTGATTTAGCCCTAAGCAGAGACTGGCGAAATTCACTTTCATGGAAAGGGGTTGCCAAGCTTCCAAAAAACTACGAGTTGCCTGAAATCTCAGAAAACATTTTTTCACCCAATCTTGATGATTCTTTCAGGTAATGATCAGTACACCAAAAACCACTTGGCTCACCAAATTTCATTCTTCTAGGTTAAACCGTTCGTTTGCAGTAAACGTTTTCATCTTTAGGTTTCACTCTGTTTTCTCCTATAGGGATACATGTATTTGAAACTCTAAATCAAACACGGTTTATCCTAGCTCTTTGAAACTTGACACAGTACAGCAGTTTCAAGTTCTATCTCTATGGTTTGTTTGCTGCTGATGTAGCCCTAAGTAGAGACCGGCGAAAATCACTTTCATGGAAAGGGGTTGCCAAGCTTCCAAAAAAACTACGAGTTGCCTGAAATCTCAGCAAACATTTTTTCTCCCAATCTTGATGATTCTTTCAGGTAATGATCAGTACACCAAAACCACTTGGCTCACCAAATTTCGTTCTTCTAGGTTAAACCGTTCGTTTGCAGTAACCGTTTATATTTTTAGGTTTCACTCTGTTTTCTCCTATAGGGATACATGTATTTGGAACTCTAAATCAAACACGGTTTGTGCTAGCTCTTTGAAACTTGACACAAGAAAGCAGTTTCAAGTTCTATCTCTATGGTTTCTTTGCTGTTGATGTAGCCCTAAGCACAGACTGGCAAAATCACTTTCATGGAAAGGGGTTGCCAAGCTTCCAAAAAACTGCGAGTTGCCTGAAATCTCAGCAAACATTTTTCACCCAATCTTGATGATTCTTTCAAGTAATGATCAGTACACCAACACCACTTGGCTCACCAAATTTCGTTCTACTATGTTAAACCATTCGTTTGCAGTAACCGTTTACATTTTTAGGTTTCACTCTGTTTTCTCCTATGGGGATACATGTATTTGGAACTCTAAATGAAACACGGTTTGTGCTATCTCTTTGAAACTTTACACAATAAAGAAGTTTCAAGTTCTATCTCTATGGTTTATTTGCTGTTGATGTAGCCCTAAGCAGAGACTGGCGAAAATCACTTTCATGGAAAGGGTTTGCCAAGCTTCCGATAAACTACGAGTTTTCTGAAATCTCAGCAAACATTTTTTAACCCAATTTTGATGATTCTTTCAGGTAATGATCAGTACACCAAACCACTTGGCTCACCAAATTTCGTTCTTCTAGTTTAAACCGTTCATTTGCAGTAACCGTTTTCATTTTTAGGTTTCACTCTGTTTTCTCCTATAGGGATACATGTATTTGGAACTCTAAATCATACACGGTTTGTGCTAGCTCTTTGAAACTTGACACAATAAAAGCAGTTTCAACTTCTATCTGTATGGTTTGTGTGCTGTTGATGTAGCCCTAAGCAGAGACTGTTGAAAATCACTTTCATGGAAAGGGGTTGACAAGTTTCCAAAAAACTACGAGTTGCCTGAAATCTCAGCAAATATTTTTTCACCCAATCTTGATGATTCTTTCAGGTAAGGATCAGTACACCAAAACCACTTGGCTCACCAAATTTCGTTCTCTAGGTTAAACCGTTCGTTTGCAGTAACCGTTTTCATTTTTAGGTTTCACTCTGTTTTCTCTTATAGGGTTACATGTATTTGGAACTCTAAATCAAACAAGGTTTGTGCTACCTCATTGAAATTTGACACAATAAAGCAGCTTCAAGTTCTATCTCTATGGTTTGTTTGCTGTTGATTTAGCCCTAAGCAGAGACTGGCGAAAATCACTTTCATGGAAAGGGGTTGCCATGCTTCCAAAAACTACGAGTTGCCTGAAATCTCAGCAAACATTTTTTCACCCAATCTTGATGAGTCTTCAGGTAATGATCAGTACACCAAAACCACTTGGCTCACCAAATTTCGTTCTTCTAGGTTAAACCCGTTCGTTTGCAGTAACCGTTTTCATTTTTAGGTTTCATTCTGTTTTCTCTTATAGGGATACAAGTATTTGGAACTCTAAAACAAACACGGTTTGTGCTAGCTCTTTGAAACTTGACACAAAAAAGCAGTTTCATGTTCTTTCTCTATGGTTTGTTTGCTGTTGATGTGGCCCTAAGCAGAGACTGGCGAAATTCACTTTCATGGAATGGGGTTGCCAAGCTTCCAAAAAACTACGAGTTGCCCTGAAATCTCAGCAAACATTTTTTCACCCAATCTTGATGATTCTTTCAGGTAATGATCAGTACACCAAAACCACTTGGCTCACCAAATTTCATTTCTTCTAGGTTAAACCGTTCGTTTGCCAGTAACACGTTTTCATCTTTAGGTTTCACTCTGTTTTCTCCTATAGGGATACATGTATTTGGAACTCTAAATCAAACACGGTTTGTGCTAGCTCTTTGAAACTTGACACAAGAAAGCAGTTTCAAGTTCTATCTCTATGGTTTCTTTGCTGTTGATGTAGCCCTAAGCACAGACTGGCCAAAATCACTTTCATGGAAAGTGGTTGCCAAGCTTCCAAAAAACTGCGAGTTGCCTGAAATCTCAGCAAACATTTTTTCACCCAATCTTGATGATTCTTTCAAGTAATGATCAGTACACCAACACCACTTGGCTCACCAAATTTCGTTCTTCTATGTTAAACCATTCGTTTGCAGTAACCGTTTACATTTTTAGGTTTCACTCTGTTTTCTCCTATAGGGATACATGTATTTGGAACTCTAAATGAAACACGGTTTGTGCTATCTCTTTGAAACTTTACACAATAAAGAAGTTTCAAGTTCTATCTCTATGGTTTATTTCTGTTGATGTAGCCCTAAGCAGAGACTGGCGAAAATCACTTTCATGGAAAGGGTTTGCCAAGCTTCTGAAAAACTACGAGTTGTCTGAAATCTCAGCAAACATTTTTTAACCCAATTTTGATGATTCTTTCAGGTAATGATCAGTACACCAAAACCACTTGGCTCACCAAATTTCGTTCTTCTAGGTTAAACCGTTCATTTGCAGTAACCGTTTTCATTTTAGGTTTCACTCTGTTTTCTCCTATAGGGATACATGTATTTGGAACTCTAAATCATACACGGTTTGTGCTAGCTCTTTGAAACTTGACACAATAAAGCAGTTTCAACTTCTATCTGTATGGTTTTGTGTGCTGTTGATGTAGCCCTAAGCAGAGACTGTTGAAAATCACTTTCATGGAAAGGGGTTGA